>NW_009707693.1:0-33643 GCF_000703405.1 Apaloderma vittatum | reverse complement strand
TTGAAATTACGACTTTTGCTGAAAGCCATGAGAATGCAAAGTTTCTCTGGAAAGTTTCGTACCAAATTAAGAAATCAGCTTCTACAGCACTATCTTGGAATTCTTGATGTAAGCAAGATAGCCAACAACTAGTATTCAAAAAAGCCAGAGTCTGCTGAGGAATAGTTGAGTGGATAACCAGCTCTGAGTTAAACTTCAATAGGTTTGCAAGAACTGCTGGTAACTTCTAAGCATGTAGGGGAGAGACAAAGAAGAGCACAACTGCAGGAAGAAAGGGAAGAAGAGAGCAACTGCTCTCAGAAAAAGGTGCAGATAAAACATTTGCGGAGAGGCTACAGGGAATAATAATAAAAAGTGTGAGAGAGGATAGTATCGCCAATGGAATTAATGCAGTTGCTCAAGGAAATTTAAACTGTATCTTTAATCACAGAAAACTTTAGGAGGCAGATTTGCAAGGATTAGAAAGAAATAGTTCTAATAGATGAACAGTGTGGTTTTCAGAGACGTAGTGAACTAAACCATAGTGAAAAAAAGTCTAATGAACTAAACATTGCCACCTACGTAGTCTTTGTGACTAGGAGTGATTATAAAGGAAGAAGTGAAAGAGCCAGTAAAAACCTTGAGAAGATAAAAGGGAATGCCAGTTACACAGAGTTCAGTTAAAGCTCTTGATAAGACAACAAATTCTTTCAACCATTTAAAGTCTGGGGGTAGCAAATCTCTCTAGAGAAACTCTTGATGAACAAAGAGAAGCCACGACCAAAAGTAGGTACAGCATCTAGTGTGCTTCAGAGAGAAATCTCCCACATTGTACTGAATAAATAAAGGAGTTATTGAACTAACTCATTTGTCACAAAATACATAGGTCCACCTCCCTCCCATAAGAATATCAGAGGGAGTTTTGCACAGGAGAATTCATTTAAGTTCACAGTTTCAAGAAGGCAGTGGAGATCTTCAAAAATATTCTAGAACGGATCAGCATACAGTAAAATATATGGGAAAAATTATCAGTAGCTTTTTACAAAATATGTACCGTACGTTGTTAATGTATTTCTGGTTTGACAAGTGTCTCAGCATACTGTATGAGAAGGATACCTTTAGTCACACCGTCTGGCATTGTCATTGACAAAAAACTAGATTCTTTGTTATTTTGTCTTGAGTTGCTGTATTTGTCAGCACTCAGTAGCTATATTTGTTTATACCAGGTTATACTTGCTTATACTTCCTCACACGGACTTTAAATTTCAGAGGTGTTCTAACAAGCTGAACACACTTGCAAATACAACCCAAAAGACTAAACAGTAATCCTAAAAGACAATTTATAATCAGTAGTAAAACCTCACAAATCCATGTGTAATCTTGGTGACAACTCACAAGGCAGTAGATATTTCATATTTGGTCAGAGATTGCCCAATGGCAGCTGCATTTACTGCTTAAGTTTGTCATGGAAAATGCCACCTGATGAAACTTTCACTTGCATGGTAATTCCATGTTACAGATGTAAAAGCTGAAAATCCACAAAAATGCCTTAAAAAACACTAGGTATTAAACTAGGATGAATGAATAATAGCTGATTTTCATCAGAGATCAAGATAGTTTAATCTCTGGAGTTATACAGGAAAGCAGATAGAAATATGTGGGACACTGAGGATGAAGCCTGAGCATCTGCTCTGGAAAGTACATTATTGGGCAGCAGGAGCCAAAGTAAAAGGAATTGGTTTGTTTGGTTCTCGTTTTGGTTTGTTGGGGTTTTTGTGTGTTGTGATTAAGTTATTGTGAATTAACTTTGTGAGCTGGGCTTCAGTAACTGAGCGTATTTACAGAATCACAGAATTGTTAAGGCTGGAAAAGACCTCTGAGGTCATCAAGTCTAAGTTTATGCATAAAAGTCATCAGCTGAAACCTTAATGATTTCAACTGAAGCTTTCACCTGGGATTTCTCACCGCAGGGCTGTAGCAGAGAAGCAGAGGTGGCTGCAGATGTTCCCACCTACTGCTGCAGGATGAATTGGCTTCTGCTGCAGTAGCTGCTGAATCACTGCAACTTGATAAGGTGGTGAAGGACAGGAACCTAGTTCTAGCTTGCCACTTTTCTCTTAAATTGCACGGCAGGGGCTAGATGACATTGGTGGTAGCAGATCCTCCTTGGATCAAGGAGCAGGATCGCCACAGCTCTCCTGAGCTCATCTGTCCCTCTTCAATAGAGTCAGAATCACCACTAAGAGTCAGAATAGAGTCAGAATCACCACTCTTCTATCAGATCCTGGAAGGGTAAAGTAGGTGGAGAGTTCCCATAGCACAGCCAGTGCACCGTAACATATTAAGATGTGGAATTCAGTAATGTGTGAGATTTTTGTGGCTGAGGGGCAGCAGCGTGCTCTGTCCTTGCATGCAACAACCTTAGATTTTATCTCTGTTTTCACTGTGTATAATTGTAGTACATGCGTGTGTTAACAAACGTCGCCAGTCCCTAGGTGCAGAGAATAGGTGAGGACTTGAGACAGGAAATCTAGAATCTCAGCTGCTCATACATCATTGCACATAAAGCTTCCGTAATATAACTGATACCATGTGTTGTGGAATCAGCACACAAAGGCTGAGGAGAACCTCTGCTTAAAGTCAAGTGAAAATCCCACTCCTAGAATTTTTAAATCTTGGGAACTCACAGCAGCACTTGATAGAGCCCACCAACATGCCTCTGCTCTGGTTACTTGCTGTGGAAAGGCAATCTTGTATTAAAGAACAGTTTTGCAACCAGGTAGCTTATTGTATGAGTTTTGTATCTTCAGATGTACAGTTTTCTTTCATTACTTGCATTTGTAGAAAGTGAAAAATGCTTTGAATCTGGAGAAAGAAAGGAGTGGTTTTATACCCAGCGAGAGATCTCCCAGTCAGATATGTGTTCTGAAAATGTAACACTGTGGATTAGCACTTAATCCTTTTATTGATTTATTTGTGCTGTTGAAATTTCTCCGGTTATTGCAGTGTTTTCCATTCTGCTCATAAATCACTGTATTGGGCAGTCTGCGTGTCAACACAGACATGAAGGTTTGGAGCACTGCAAAAATTCAGCTAAGCAGTATTTTAAAAGATACATATGTAGAGAAAAGCTGCTGCAAACCTTTCCTGGAAATGAACAGTTGTCTTTGGTCTTTTTTTCCCCATTGTGCTGCTACTTCTTTATGCTGCTGAAAGAAATAAAATGGCTCAAGTGCGCACACACAGAGTATTTTGTTAAAAGCTGTTACTGACATTCATGTTCACAGGAACCGATGTCATGGTCCGTTGTCTTAAATTACTGAAGGAATTTCGGAAGAAAATGGAAGATTATCATGATGATGACGAGGAAGAGATCATCACGAAAGCTGTTCAGCCTGTGGATATCGTCTGCGAAAGGGATATGCTCACCCAGGCTTATGAGCTAAGTAGGTGACGTACTAAGACGTGCTAAAGACTTTTCCTTTTGCCTTCTAACTCTTTGTATGTATAAAAGAAAGGGCTCTGTTGTGGGAGTCCTTTAAGTTCTGATTACCTTTTCTGTATTGGAAGGTGTCGGTTTTTCATGGCAAAGATGAGCTTTATGTTCAGATTAGACTGAGGCTCTAGGTGGAGCCACCTGTTAACCCCTCCAGAACCTGAGAGCAGCTGTTCAGTGCCAGCCAAATAAAACAGCGTGGTAGAAACAGGATGTTGTGGTGGGATGAGGAAAGGTGATGAAGGAAACAGTATTCCTTCTTCTATTTCTTTCTCTTTCATAATGGAGAAATTAATATCTAACTGCAGAAAGCTGTCAGGGGAAAAATTCACCGCTGCTTTTCATCTGAAGCTACCGCCTTCAAATCTTATTCTGCTGGGGCACTGCTTCGTGTAAAACTGTGTTTTCTGGCAGTATTTGACTCTATGTTGTATAGGTCCATGAAAATGCCTTTAGCAGTTAATGTTAAATTTTCTATTCTGGCATATACCGTTATTGAGAGCAAATATGAATGTACATACAAATACATGTTTATATAATTCAGTCAGATTACTTCCCTGAGATATTTTCTGGTTTTCCTTTTTGAAACAGTTGAAAGTAGGGGAACCAAAGGTATTTCTCAGGCAGAAATTCGCTTGGCTATGAATGTGGGGAAGCTAGAAGCAAGGATGCTTTGTCGTCTTCTGGAGAGGTACAAAGTTGTCAAGGTAAGGTTAAAATAAAATAATTTAGATACTTACTGAAATTGGAGATACAGTTGTGGTTACTGTGGTGATATGTTAGAATAGCGTTAACCTCAAACACTGGAAACAGGAGTGATTTAATAGTTGACTGTGCAGAAGTCCTGGTAAGACTTCAGTTGAGGAAAAAGTGTATAATAGCCACTGTTGACTATAAGACAATTTCTGTTTTGCAGGATCCTCGACTGAAGGGTCTTGTCAGAGACTGTTTGTACTTTTAAAATCACTCATCTACTTGCCTTTTGAAAATACCAGTAAATCCTGGGAAAAAAAGTTACTTTTGTAGAGGTTATAGCAATTAAACTCCTTATTTCCAGATATTTCTGTTTTTTCATTTCAACCAGACAAACAAATTCAGCCCTCATTTCTTGCATGCACCCGCCCTGGCTCTTTCCACAAAGGCAGGATAGTTGCCACCTTCCCTCAATAGAGAATTTTCTAACTAAGATCTTGTATATTGGTAAAAAGTTCTGCAGAATTAAAACCAAACTATATAAATCACTGGAATACGTAAACATGCTTTTTTTTAAGTCAACCATGAAGATGAAATCTTCCCTTATTGATAGGCTAAGTGAGTTTCTAGGTACTTGAAAGCAGGTGTTGTAGTAGACAGGGCAGCAGCAATTCTACTTAAGTCTGATTCACGCTGGGAACTTCTGCAATGCAGTTATTTTGCAGAAATTTTTTCCTAAAAAAATTTGGTTTCAGTCTGAATACATACAGTTTATTCTTCTCTAGACTTTTCTACATCCCACATATTGTAGGCGTTTCATTCTAGTATGCAGGTAATGCAGATTTATTTATTTTTCAGGCATGGTATTTCTTTTTATTTCTATATGTTAAGGTTAGCGGTTTCTTATTTAGGAAAAAAAAGGAGAATAACATCATATCCTTTGATGTAAAGGAAGAACAGTCAGAAAACTTTTCTGCTGTTGATGCTGGAGAACAGACTGCAAGAGTGGAGAAGTAAGGTGGTAAAATAATGTTCCAACTATTTCCTTAGGGTTTTATGGAGGACGAAGGTCGGCAAAGGACAACAAAGTACATTTCGTACATTTTTGCAGAGGAGAGTGATTTAAACCGTCAGTTTGAGAGAGAGAAGGCTAGAAGTGAGCAGTTAGCTACAGTTACTTTGGCTCTAGTGCCAGAAGATTCCCCACCTGTGGAAGATGGGTCTCCTGGAGAAGATGATACTTTGGTCTCAGAGTCTGACAACGAAGAAGAAGGGAAGGGTGGCAAGAAGAGAGGAAAAGGTCAGAAGGCCAACTCAGGTTCCATGCTGAAATTAAGTTTCCAAGATGATACTCATCAGTCAACACCAGCGAAAGGTAGATCATGATTCTGAAATTTGGAAAGAACAGTGCATTTTTCTTATGGATCCTTTTTTAAAAAAAAAAACAAGACAAAAGTCATATGCTATTGGCTTCCATTTGTTGATAATATTTGTTTGTTCGGTTACGCTTACTTGATGATTTCAATGCTTTTTTGCTGATCGCCAATCACCGCGAGTGTGCTTCTCCATACCCCTACATCGTTTCTTCCCTTTTTCCCATGCACATGTACTGGGCTCACACAGCCGTTCAATATGCAGGTGTGGTTTTTGGTGGCCTGAAGGGCTGGAATGATTCTGCAGAGGGTCAGACCAGTTCTGAAACTGTTGCAGGGAAGGAGACAGGAGTGTGTGGCTAAAAGTGAGCCCAGTGGGGAGGCTCTGGTAGCTAGCTGTCAGGCTGGCTTGCTGAGAGAAACAGCAACCTCGAGTAAATTTTCTACCTGCCTTGGATGTTCTGTGATAAACTGACAAGGTATCTGTCATGGATTTTGTTTTTCAAACCAATTTACAGCTCAGGCTGTGCCCATCAGAGAACACCATCTTGGTAGAGCTTGAGCTGTAAAGTCATGTGCGAATCCTTCAGAAGGGATTTGAACACACTTCGCCTTTCTTGAAATATTTTATTTCTTCCTCACTAAGGAAAAAGGAGCGCTATGCGTCTCTTTCAAATGCATCATTTCATCCCATTGGATCTGTAAATGTCATCTCAGATGTGGGAAGTAGCACAGGAGTTGGCAAACCAGCCAGTTAACTTTTTTTTTTTCCCAGTTGTAACATAAAAATTCTTCCCCTTTATCAGTGAGGTTTTTTCAGTTAGAAATGCCCGGTATTGAGCCTTAGAGCCTGTGCGAAATGTATTTGTTCACGTACTGATGCAAACCTTCAAGTGGGATGAGTACAGAGTAGTACTGGCTTCTTGTCTGACACCAGATTAGCTGGTAACTAACTCCTGTCAAGCACCAATAGACTTGGGATGACTTGACCCACAACCCAGAGCCCTACTCGCCCAAGCGTGTCGTAACAAAAATGTCTTATCTTCATCATTTTCTTTAGTTACTGGAACATCGTAGTGTGAAACCTGTCAGCCTTTTGGGGACATATTTTAAAGAGGATATGGTGGTTTATTTTTTGTTTTTATCTATCTGAATGTTCCTACAACTTCTCCGATAATCTCCAAGGGAAGGAAGGAGAGCAGATCTCCATTTCTTGCGTAGATTAGTTTTGGAGTAATACTAAATCCTTGCCCTCATTCTGCTTTGAGTCAGAAAAGAACTTGAGAATCTTTGTGACAAAAACTCTCCTTTCTTCAGACAGCAGTTTCTAGATAAGCTAATCTGGCCCTTCATGGTCTTCTAAGTCTGCCTATGAAAAGGAGTCTGCATGGAAAGAATTATTTGATGACAGGGAGTTCTTCTTTTTTTTTAACTCTACTTTTGGAGGCTGAGTCCAGGCACTCACAATCAAACCACTGCTACCAGCAATGATGACAGGGAGTTCTTCTTTTTTTTTAACTTTACTTTTGGAGTCTGAGTCCAGGCACTCACGATCAAACCACTGCTACCAGCAGGGTAGAAGAATATGTGAAAAATGTAGCTTAAGGCTTTTAGGTACAGTTACCTGGGTGGTTGGGGAGAAGCCTTTTAGAAAGAGAGAGAAGCTGAACATTTGCAGGGAACTGTGAAAGCAGAACAATTACAAGAGTGTTTGCTCTTAAACCAGGCTCAAAACCAAGAACTGTGAAGTCTCAGGGGAAGAAGCTGCCTTCCCCTCAAATTGTTGAAGAGCCTGATGAGCTCCCAGACAACCTTCTGGGGGAGAGTTCTACTTCAGAAACTGTCAAGCAGGAGCCCAGTCTTTCCACCTGTGCTCATTCCACTGATGGAGATGGGGATGGGGCTGTGGTGGAGGAGGTCAGACTTGAAGACCCTAAGGTAAGATCACACATCTTAGTATTTTCTTGTTGGTACATCTCTCTGAGTCACGTTATGTACTTTTACAGCAAGACTTAAAGCTATAGGGTTTTTATTCATTTATGGGATTGTTTTCCTTTTTAAAAATTAATTTCAAAGTACATTCATATTTTGGCTGCATTATAGTTGCAAGTGAAAATTATTCCAGGAGATGGGAAGGTAGATGTCCAGACTACAGTTCTGGGTTAGTTCCCTGGTGCTCTCCAAATTCCTTGTGTTGACGTCACGTGTGTTGTCAACTAATGTCTGTGTGTGCGCACGCACGTAAGTGCTGCATGTTGGCTGGCCTTTCTCCTTTAATCCAAGAGGAACAAACGGGTTTCAACATGAAAATAGTTTAGCCTCACTGCTGCAGGACAGAGCCTGGGACAAGAAGCCTTTCTGAGAGACAAGATACGTTGGCTTGGACTGAGCACAATGTTAAGGCAGTTACCAGCTTTCTAGGCCAAAACTCTCAAGTCTAAATGGCTCAGAATGTGGGATTGGCAGAGAAAGTGCATAAATCTCTGCATCTGAGTGCATGGAAATCTTAGTTTCTGCCTTGATTCCTTGCCTGTGAAGGAGAGATAAAAGATAATCCCCATCTGACTACTTTGTTACAAATAAATACATCAAAACTCTGAATTCCTCTGATGTTACTGTGTCAGGAACCAACGTTAGGCTGCAGACATTGAATAGTTCATGTGAAATTTTTTTGTTCTATGCACTAGAAGACGTGTGGCCAAAAGAAGGAAAAGCGTTCCAAAGCTACAGCAGTGGAGAGATCTCATGAAACATACAGGCTGCTGAAGCGCCGAAATCTCATTGTGGAAGCTGTTCGAAACCTCCGGCTGATCGAAAGCTTGTTCACGTGAGTCCATCTGAAAAGAGCGTACTGGGGACCTGAGGGATTTTGGTAGTAGGAGCGCTCCTTTAACAAGCAGTCTGCATGCTTATTCCATTGCTGGCTTTTCTCATCCCTGGTGGCACTACATGCTGTAACGTTGGAGAGGATGGCACATGGAAGGTTTGGAGGGGTTGCAGTTATACTGAATCTTTAGAATGAATCATCTGTTTGGAAACAATAAGAGTTCTCTGCAGATAATTACACGAGGGAAGACGTGAGCTGGCTTCAGGTGATAGAATATGTGTCTCTCTGTTGTGAATGTGTGTGTAGTTTCTGAGCTCTGAGTGCCACAAAGTAAACTCCTTCTGCCCCAAGCAGAACTGAGCCCACAAGGGGAAACATAAACTGCCTATGTTTAACTGCCACTTAAGAAAAGCTCTAGGTTTTCCGGACCTTTGGGAGGCTGTAGCCAAACACAGGTAAATCTGGCATTTAGAGTTTGCTGTCATCAACACAGCAGTCCTCGTGTAAAAATAATAAGCTTGATTACAAAGGAAATACAGCTGAAGTTTAAAGCCAAGTTACCAGTTATTTACAGCAAAGAAGGGGCAGAACCATTCACCCCATGTGCTGCTTAAGCACAGCAATGTTCCTGACTGCCTAAAATGCAAGGTATTTTTTGCATCTTTTAGGTTTCAGAAAATGGTCATGGATCAAGAGAAGCAAGAAGGTGTCTCCACTAAATGCTGCAAAAAGTCTATCGTGCGACTGGTGCAGAAGCTGGCACAAGAAGGACTTCTCAGAGTCTATCGTACTACGGTCATTCAAGACGGCATTAGTAAAAAGGTGACTGTACAAACCCCTGGCAGTAGAAGCAGCATTTCTCACAACCTTCTGATTTAGTTTTCAGCCTGAAAAATACAGATGACTTCACTTTTTGTATAGCAGAACCCACAGCTGAGCTGCCCAGGAGCTACATGTCTCAAACCAAGCTTACCGTGAAAACCAGATTAGTGCTTTCAATTATTGTGCTGCACATAATTGCGCAACCAGGGAGTAGTCTAGAGATCAAAGTCTCTGAATCTTCCTTCTGAGAGGTGCTGCTGCTTATCAGTTATGCAATTCTTGGTTCTCTCCCTGCACTGTCAGGCCACAATACAATTCTATTTAATCCCCTTTTGAAAGCCAGTAGTATATGAGAAATACAAGTTAGCTTCCGAGTAGAAATTCACAGAAAGTGATTTTTTTTTTTTTTTAACCAAAATCCACTGTTACTGAGGTTTATGGAAGTAAAATGTCTGTAGCTGTAAAGCTGACAATTGCCATTGTAACTCTAGTGTGTGAAGTGTTCATAAACAGGGAGACAATCTATTGAAAATTATCTGCTGCACAATTACTGTAGAGCACATAAGAAATTTTACTGATTGGAATAGTGTGTGTACTTTCAGCAACAATAAGTATTAGTTTGGTCTTGTGAGGTGCAGCTTTTCATTTATCCCTTTCAGCGTAATATTTACGGGTTTGTAGAAATATTAACTGCGTATTGGTACAGAGGGCACATGGCCTGGCCTCTTGCTTAATACAAACTAGCAACAGGAGTTTCGATCCAAAAATGTTAACGTGCTGTGAATTTTTAAGTCTTCCTAGGATTCAGCCATTGTGGCTCCTGTTATTTAACTGCATGTTAATATCTGATAATTTATGCAGCTGATTAAGAGCCAGTATCTCCATAAATACCTTTTGTTTTCTGCTGCTTTGAACAGGTGGAGTTTGTTGTGCATCCTTCGGTGAGTCCCAATGATCCCCTTGTAAAAAGTGCCATCGAGCAGGTGCGTTTCCGAATCTCCAGTTCCAGCACTGCAAACAGGCAAGTTGCAATAACGGTTTGGATGGCTTGTGGGGAACTCATCTAGTTCATGCAAAAATGTGCAGAGGAAATAAATGTAAAGTAAGCAGAAGAAAAATCTCTTCCTTAACAACAGGGAAATGGAAGCGCAAAGCAGAAGCAAGAGGCTGAATAACTCTCGAAGTCAGGAAAGAAGAGGAACTGAACTCTGCTTCATTTTGACCTAATTGCTGTGTGGTTTTAATACAGGATTAAAGTTCCCCAGACACCAACGTCCCAGGACCATGCCAAGGAAGAAAACCCGGGGCAAGAGGCAGTTCCTGATTCAGGAGAAATGCAAGAAAGTTCATGTAAAGCTGGTAATATTCGGGAAAGAAAGACTGATGAAAAAATGGGCATAACACAGCTGAAGAACTACAAACCTGTTATAGGTACAGCGAACTGGTTTAGTTCTGCCATCTTTCGCTTTCCCACTTACTGTTAATAATCGCTTTCAGATGTCAGGCTCTTCTAAGATACAATTGCTTTTTTTCTTTTATAGAATTAAAAATGGGTTTATGTTAAAGCAATCTAGCTAATGTTTTCTTAGCTGCTTATATTTTTTTACAGTCATGAGCTGCAGTATTTGCAGTCACTACTTCTTTACTGCTTGTAACTTAATATTAGTATCTTATATTTCCTTTCAACTGCCCATCTTTCTAGTTTTCTTCACATCAGTTTTGCAGAGGTAACTATTTCTCCTGTTCTAATCCTCTTTTTGTTTCTGTTTGATATTTAATATTCCCTCTCAGTTCCAGGACTTGGGCGTTCCCTTGGCTTTCTTCCCAAAATGCCCCGTTTAAGAATAGTCCACATGTTCCTCTGGTACTTAATTTATGGGCACCCTTTAAATGGAACACAGCAAAAAGAAGGCAGTGACGGTGAGCAAAAAGGGCCAGATGTGGATGCAGCTGTGCTTGAAGCGCAACCAGATGGGACTGTAGAAATTATAACAACTGTGGTGAATCCTGAAATCTCTGGGCAGGAGACTGACATCGAGTTGTCCAATCAAACAGGTGGGAAATGGCACATCCTGGCTTTTGTACAGACTTGGCTGTGGTTCGGTGTAGTATTTCCAAAACTGTTTGACAATATGATTTTAATGAAAACGTTTTAATATAGGAACACAAATGCTTGAAAAAATATTCAGATATTATCAGTGGCTTGTTCTCAGATTGAGATACAGGGCAATGTTCTGGATAGTGAAATAAAGTAGGTCCACGTCTTGGATGATAAAAAGCTGGAAAGTTTGCTAGTAAGTCAGAGAGCAGGATTTGAATTCAGAATAATCTTGAATAAATTTGGAGAAATGGTTTAGATTCAGTAGGGATAGATCTACACTGAAGCCCTAGCTACATAATTGCTGCTTAAACGAACTTAGGAAATGTTGCCACCTTCTATTTCTTTTACGAAAAGAAGTTTTAGTAAGGAGGGCAGGATACATGACTTCCAAAGTGAAAAAGGATGCTAGAGGTGGTTGATAATCTGTTCTCCATGGTCTTGGGTGTAGAAAAAGAAATAATTTGGTATCCAGAAGATTTTTTTTATTTTTTTTAAATATGCTGATAGTTAAGTCTTGGAACAGTGTATCTTAGTGAATATTAGTCTTATGAAGGTAGTGTAAGAGCCACCTTCGTACTTCAGAACATAAAAATTCATTATATTTGTTGCTTTCAGGCATCCTCTGAAATGTCTGTATAAGCTAAGAAAAAAGGACAGATTTCTTATTAGTATGCTTAAATGTGCTTTTCAAGAGTCCCCACCAACTGAAAAAAACCACCTGTAAAAGTCCACTTCAACAAAGATTGAAAATCAAAGGCTTAGATTTCCAGATTATGAACTGCCAAATGTGTTCTGCTTGAACACTCCCAGTAGAACCATTAGTCCAACCATGAGGTTTGTCGTGTCGGAATCTAAGTCAGTCTTCTCGTTGCCAGTGTACGTGGATGACACGTCGTGGATGCGCTATGTGCCCCCTCTCCCAGTTCACACAGAGTTTGGATCTGGTTGGGCTCTGGTCAGTGACATTCTTCTCTCCTTGCCTCTCTCGCTCTTTGTTCAGATAGTACAAGTCAGCTACAAGGTACAGTAGTTTTTTGGTTTTACATTTGTTTACTTTAAAGTCTGATAATGTCAACTGGATCTATAAGCAGTAACAAATATCCTCGTGGTGTACTTTAACAGAACTAGCAGTTGGAGAGTAGATGCTTCAGTTCTTGATAGTTTCTTTTACTGAAGTTAGTTGCCTTTACAGCCACACTGAAAAAATGTACAGCATGGTAATAGTGCAAATTTTTAAGCTACTATTTTGCAAAGAGCTTTTTACAATCTCACTGAATCTTCTGCCTCGTTAACACGAGTAACATTTAAGCATTTTACAAAAGCTGCAATGTTTACTTAGAAAATATTTCAGTAGACAGTTCTGGTAGCAAAGCTTGATACTCTGAAGGATAAGTTATATTTCACATTTTGATTAACTTATGAAATAATTCTAGGTGGACGGTCTGGAATGTTTTTTAAATGATCCACTAAGAAAGCACATTCTGATCAGATTTCTTCCAAGGTCAGTCCGACAGCAGCTTCTCTACAAAAGGTAAGCAGATGAGTCAAAGTAAATGGCTCTAGGGAGGAAACAACGGTGGTTTTCTCAGTTAGTTCCTGTTTGACTCAAGGAGAACTTTGTTACTTAAGACAAGGATCATCAATCTTCTAAGGATAGCGTGCCAAATTGTATTTTTCTCTCCCAAGTAAAAGGTAATAAGAAACTAATAAACAATATTCATGCATGCTGTCAGGCAGTGTTTGAGAGCTGGGAGGTTCTGTCCTTCATAACTCATCAGCAGGATGTTACTTCTGTATAAAACACACTCCTGACTGCTGCTAAATTCGGAATTTAATAGAGTCTAAATGGTGCTGTCCTTCATAAATCTTTCAGAAGATGCCACACTTCGCAATTCCTGCCTCATACATACCATTCAATTTCTGCTCATGCTCCCAGTGGCACGTCTGCCATTGTTTGTCATTCCTCATCTAGGAGATTTAAAAATTGAGGTTGGACCAAAGATAGGAAGGGAAAGCAACAGTAAGGGGGAGTGATTTGAATATGTGGAATCAGCAGCACCCCAGAAAGTTAACGGCATGGGTTTGGACGGTTAGAGACTCACGCAACACTGTGCAAACCTGCAGCCGTGTCACTGGGGAGCGAATGGTGCTAGACAGCATCAGCTGTCGGGGCTCAGGGTCAGCTCGGGTTTGCAGTCCCTAACCTATTACTTGCTAAACCACAGTAATGAGGAAACTGGATTTGTGGTGTTGCCTGAAGTCTGCAGGCTCCATCTGACAGGTTTATACAAAAGGATGTGACATATAACCAAGTTGTGTCTTTACCCGGCCAGTCACCAACCCTTCTAACTCGGCCGAATTTGCTTCAGTCTTTCTGGGCTTGTCAAGTGATCTTGCTGAGCCCCATAGAAAACTCCTGCCAATATATAATTCCCATTTAATCGCACACACCTTAGTGAGTTAAATGTGGGCAAAGCTGAATTTTTTACAAATTCTCTGTCAGAGACTAGATCTTGCAAAACTTTCCTGCAACTTCCAGAATATTGCCATATAAGTAGATATGCAGCATGGGAAATGTTGCACCTTTTGTTCTGCCAAATCTATAAGCAACTGAAAGCAGTTTCTTGGAGCAGAAATTCTAAGCAACCTTAACTGCAAGGATCATTGCCCAGTTCTTTATATGCACACATGTGAAGTTTTATCAGCCTATATTTAGCAGTTGTACTTTCTTACTCGTGTCATCTTTTCATAACATGAAATTGTCTGCATATCTGCTGGTGTTCTGACCTTATTTCGCTTATTTTTACATATGGTGTTTCTGGCTAATGTTGTTCTTTGCTAGCAAAATTTTAGTATTTGGCTAAAATACTGTGTTTAGAGGAAAGGAAATTTGGAGCTTTGGGGTATTTCATTTTTTCCATAGGCTGACAGTTCAAAGAAAGTATTATAAAATCCAGGGCTTTCTCCAGCTTCAGGTTGCTGCATGGAAATGGCATGTTTTCTGGTATCATTGTTAATGTTTTCACAAGCACTAAATGTAACACTCCTAATATTGCTGCAGGAGGTACATCTTTTCAGTGGTAGAAAGCCTTCAAAGATTATGTTATATGGGACTGATACAGTTTGGCCCAACAGAGAAGTTCCAAGACAAAGACCAGGTAATTTTAAAAAAAATTTAGCTATTATTCTTCATGTTATTCATCCAGTGAAACAAATGCAAGATTTGGGTTTTGTAATTACCAAAAGTAGTTACGTAAAAAAATGATGTTTCAGGTGTATATGCAAACTTCCGGATTCAAGTGATGTATCATAAGTTGTGCAAGTAATTTTTGCCTCTTTATCCGGAAAGACAGAGATGTGTGATGCTGGATGTTGCACACAATAATGATCTGGGAGGTTTGAGGCTGGCAGCACTTTATGAAAAATGAGCGTGCCACATTCTGTTCCATCAAGGTGTTAAGCACTGGATGTCTGACACAGAATAAAGTCCCTGATCAGAGGAAAATAATGACATTTGTACGTATCTTTTTATAAACAGAGAGCACATGCAAAGGAGAAGGCAGTCCTGACACGTACTCCATGAGGATGAGAAAGATAATTAGGCCCAAAAGGCATCTGTTCACATCCTGAGTGAGAGCTTGTAGAAGGTGGTCACTCTTTGTGGAAACTTGGAATATCCTGTGCACGAGAGGGGAAAGAAATTTCTAAATCTAGAAGTGAAATTTCTGGATGGCTGACAAGGGAACTTTGGGAATATGATGCAATAGGGTGGGGATGGGTGTGTCCTCTACCAGAGTACTGGCTCACCACAGCAAAGACTGAGAAGATGCTAAACAGTCCTACAACAGATTGTGTGTCCTGTAGATTAGGCAGTTTCAATTACTTTTTACCTACCAGCCTGAAACATACTGTACTCAACAGGTCTTTGTGTATATGAAGAGAAATGCTGTGATCGTTGATACCACGATCTGTGACCCCCACTATAACCTGGTTCAAAGCAGCCGCCCGTTTGAGAAACGCTGGTATGTTCTGAACAGCATGCAGGACGTGGAGAACTTCTGGTTTGATCTGCAGTGTGTTTGCCTTAACACACCCTTGGGTATGCTATAACCATACATTCCTATCACCTTGACTGGTTACGCTCTTCATACCACAGTTCCTCCTCCGCCTCCCTTAAAACTTGAGGCAGGCTCTGTTTCGTCACTTGTAATGTTTTGTTTTCTTGGCTGGTCTCATTGTGCATCAACTAAATCTAGAAGTTCTGTCCATATAATTCTGTGAAGGAGATCCAAGAAACAGAACTGTACGCTTGAAATTTTCAGAACAGCGTTAAAGGAAAAACATTGCTGTCCTGTCAGAACTATTAAATTTGGTAGTAGCCCTATTAAAATCTTAATCCAGTTGTGAAGAAGCCCAGTTGAATATAGATACCAGTCTATTTTCACCATAACACTCTACCAGTTTAAACAGAGATTCCTTCCCCTTGGAAAGATGTTGTATAAACCTTCTAAGAGATAGCCTGAGTGAGATGAGAAGTTAAATAAGTTTATGCACCCCAGGGTTTTTTTGTCTGTATTTGTTTGGTCCTTTTACATTTTTAAATAGGATGTACAGCTACAAGTATATGTGATTTAAAAAAAAAAACAAATGGGGTGAGAGATTTCTCCTGAAACCCTAGGCAACACTGTTCTGTATTTCTGTAATTTAATGAGCCTGGTAAAAGGATCCATTTGTAATTTCGTCTTACTTATGCCTTGAAGCAGCTACGTGCAAAAGGCTCCTTACACATTGGTCAGCTCGTTGCATGCTTGTGATTGTTGCAGCTTTTGCAGGCTAGTCAGACCATGATTACTTTTAGCCCCTAAATATGGGAATGGTATTGTTTCACCAGTCTGCATGTTGATGGAAGCCTTATTGTGTTCCAGCTTAGCATTTGCCATGTTGAGCCGTGAGGGGAGAATCGCTCTGTGCTGGACTTAAATTCATACTGAGCGTCTGGATCAGACGCCTGCTTGACATCCCGTCCTGCCCGCTTGCCTCTGTAGTGTGGGCAGCCAAGCAGCAGTAGTGAGCCAGAAATTGGGTTTTCTTCCTACCTGTGAGTTGTGCTACTATAAAACCATGACGTGACTCCTCTGCTGTATCCTAAACAACACCGAGGTGTCAGACATGCAAAACATGCACACTGTGTTTCAGCAGTCGCAACCTGCCGCATCGTTTCTTGAGGATTGTTGCTGCATTTGGGTATCTGAAAGCCTGTGATCCATACCTAGAATATCAGTCAACTGCTGATTTTTTTTCCATGTAGAGAGTACCAGCGTGCCATTTCTTCTGCCCTGAATACAACTTGGCACAAGTTAGTGCCTTGTACTGCAAATTAGTTGGAACACCATTAGCCTCTGTACAAAGGTAGAATGTTTTAATGAGAAGAGGTAAAAATATTAGTACTGTTTGGGAGCTTTAGTTTGCCATAGCAGAGTGGATTGAAAAGGAGTTGCTGTCTTCTCATGCTGATAGTCAAACCTGTTTGTATGTCTAGGGGTTGTCCGCGGCCCTCGTTCAAAGAGAAGTAATCTTCAAGGGGAGGAGACTGCACTAGATGTAGAAATGGAACAAGAGTCAGCAGTGGATAAACACAATCTGGAACGGAAGTGTGCAATGTTGGAATATACCACGTATGTTGTCTTCATCCTTCTTTTGTTGACGGAAGAAAGTGGGCATAAAGAACTGGTCTTGAGGTCGCTGCTCAGTAACAAGTGCAATTAAGACTCCAGCAGTTCACTTGCAATTAAGACTCCAGCGGTTCACACTGTTGTGCGGTTGTTTGTTATTCAGAGGCTATCTGGTAAATAAAGATGTGTAGCTTACAAGTAACTTGTCTGCCAAGCAGGTTTTCATGCTAGAGGAATGGGAAAAAGAGATTCAGATTTCTTTCCAAAGTAGCAGATGTGTGTTGTGAAAGTTTTGAGGAAAACACCATGTCTTTTGTTAAATTTTCTCTTAGAGGCAGCCGAGAGGTGGTTGATGATGGAACTATCCCTGGAGATGGGTTAGGAGCTGCAGGCCTGGATTCCAGCTTTTATGCGCATCTAAAACGCAATTGGATCTGGACAAGCTACATCATCAATAAGAGTAGGAAGGTGGGTATTTTAAAATTTATATACTATAGTGACCTTTGCAAATGTTAATATTCTTAAGGTTGAGATACTGATAGCAAAACATTGCTCCTTGTGTACTTTCTTGGGCATGTGTCTCAGGCTTTGCATCACTGGGAAGAAATGAATGGTAGGATTTAGCATGTGGCCAAGTGTGGTAAATCTTGGTGCTGAAGTGAATGAAAGAAGTGGACGCTGGTTTTATCTGAAGTGAATTTAATAATGCATTCAACCAAAGGAGAAATAGTTTATTAAGCAAGCAATTTAGATTACTCTAGTGGGGCCTCTTGCCCTTCTGAAATGTAGAGGTTGTCAGATGAAAACGGACACATCCAGAACAAGGAAATCCACACATCAAAAAACAACTCCTGGGAAGCCCAACACAGGCAAGTAAGTGTGACCATCCCAGTTCTGGCTGCTGTCCTGTGTCCAGTGGTTGCCAATAAAGACTTGTGGGGAAGGCTGTAAGAGCAGGGTAGATGTATAACGGTATTTCCTCAGACTCATCTCCCAGCTGTTTCAAGTTTCCCAGCAAGTTTGTTTCAAGGACATTCTGAACTTGAGCGTGATATTTCAAAGCCTCTAATAGCTTTTTCTTCTAGTATTAGTTTGTCCAGTTGTTTTTTTGGACATGTGTAAATCCTTCGTATCCACATCTCATGGAGCAACATGTTTCAAAGTCCTACTATGTGCCACCACTCCCATTTGATGGTTTCTGCTCTCTAATAATTGCAGTACTTAGGGAGGCTGGGAAAAATATCATTCTCCGTTACCCTTTCTGTTTCACTTGATTTTATAAACATCTCTCATGTTCCCTGTTACCTCTTTTTAAAGACTGGCATCTACTAGATTACTTAACTGTTCCCAGCATGGAACCTCTTCTGCCTTCGATCATTCTTGTTCCCTTTCTTTTAACCTGTTCTAGATTAACTATATCCTTTTTAAGGTAAAAGTGGAGTCACAGAGTGCATTGAGGCTGTGGGCAAATGTGGATTTTTATAGCTGCATAGCGTTGCTCTTCTTTCCTAAGAATTCCTTACATTTGTTTTGCTTTTGGACCATTACCAAGCATTGAACAGGTACTTTCACAGAACTGTCAGCAAATTAAAAAGTACTATTTTACAGAAAATTCTGCTCAGCCTCTGTAGCAGTGAAAAGAATCAAGCATTTCTTTTCCAGTGATGACTTCTTTTAAACTTGAGATTTGATGAACTTCTGACCTTCATGATCTAGTGGTCATTGCAGCATGATTTAAGAAGAGCTCTAAAACCGTGCAAATATGTGATAGTAGTAAGACAAATTAATTCTTCACTGTAGCCAGGGATCTTTTCCTTTACACTGAAAACTTATTTCTGACATGACTCAAAGTATATAATGTATAGTGATGTTAAAACCAGTGCACTCCTTTTGCATATCACCTTTTTGAAAGCTGTGTTGTCTTAGGAAAGTACAATTCCTGAGAACGGACTGACAGTGAGACTCCAAACCTTCTTAACAAAGCACCCCCTTCCGCTCAGTACTGGAGGTAAGGTGGGGATGCTGGTGGTGGGGTCTGTAACTGTGTTGTAGCGGTTACTGTCTTTGTCAAACCCAGTGTGGAGGTTGTGGGTTGTTCTTGTCTCCTTATGGTTATCTAGGATGCCTCTGGGGCAGTAAAATAGATCAATAACTTCCTTCCCTATTTCTAAATATATGGAATAGTAATTTTTTTATCTGCTATTGATGAAACAAGTTGTTCCTGTCTCCTTACAATGATCTAGGATGCTTCTGGGGTAGCAAAATAGATATGTAAGTAATTTTCTATAGAACAATAATTTTTATCCTTTGTAATTTCTGGTGTGCAGTTTGCAGAAAGTCTAGAGGGAACAATGGTTTATATGAGTAGGCACTGTTAAAATTGCATAGCCTAACGTTTAAGCTGAGGAGGAGGAAATGCTTCAGGTTGAATAAAAAACTTCAGCTCAGTTCCCTCATGTTTGTGCGTTGCAAGCTAGACTTAGTAATTACGTGATGATTCCTTATGTATGTGGGATTTCATTCTGTGAGCTGCTGAGAAAGTGGCATGAAATGACATGACTAACAGAGAGCAAGTCTGAGAGGGCACCTGTCTTTTCACACACCAGAGCTTTGGCATTTGCTCTTCATAACTTAATACTACAGAATGAGATTGCTGTAAAGCTCCACTACTGTAAATACTTGTCATTTTAGGTAACAAAATCAATCTTTTGGAAGAAGCAAAAGTAGGATCTGAGTCACTTCTCCATAAAGATGAACGTATTGAAATAACTAAAGAACCAACCCAGGATCGAAACAAACGAGTGAGAGGTGGAAAAAGCCAAAAGAGGAAGAGGCTTAGGAAAGACACTGGAAAGAAGACAAAGAGGAAGAAGAAAGGTAACTAACACACACGTCAGGAAAAAGAAGCATTCTTCCTAATGCATAGGCCTGCTCTGGGTTGCTTTAGAACAGTTCATGGGACTGTCGCATAGTGTGGGAAACGGAAACTTAGTGGCCATCTCCTTGGTTGCCTCTTTCAGCGATGAGGTGTAGATGTCCTGGGGCTGTCCTTGCTCTGCAGGAAGCCAGCAGCAGCCGTGGCTCTTCCCTGGGTAGGAATTGTGAGTGCGCTGCTGCACTAATCACGTGTGCCAGATCGACTCCTTGCAATTCACCATCAACTTTTGATAGCTGGCTTAAGGATTTTTCATGGCATCATGCTCTAGGGAGTCAGGTTTGCTAACTAACATGTTTATTTTCTCATTCCTGGAGAGGTATTAATGCTGTTTTGTTCTCTCCTTTTGTCTTTCATTCTTATAAACTCCGGTTGTTGCTGATACTGCTTGTTGGAGGAGTTAGAATTCATCAGAATATGTGGTGCTGAGATAACTCTTTTTTTCCCCCCCTTCTTTTTCCTGGATTTGTAGACGAGAATTCTGTAGAAAAAAGCAAAAGACTCCGCTACCACGACAAAGCCGACCAGAGTGCCCTGCAGAGAATGACACGGCTGCGTGTCACCTGGACCGTGCAAGAGGACAGCCTGCTCATGCTATGCCGCATTGCCAGTCATGTGCTAAATGCAAAGGTATTTCATCGACCCAGTAACTGCAAGCCCTGTATGCTGAACGTACATTTCCTCAGTCCCGGGAACTCTTCCTGGTTCTAGCCATCATCTGGGTACATAAAAGGTGAAGTTTGACTCCAAACACCTTTGTTCTTCACGCAGGTAAAAGGGCCCTTCGTTCCATGGCAAGTCGTTCGGGATATCATGCATGCCAGCTTCGAGGAGTCCCTCGATAAAACTTCTCACTCCGTCGGACGAAGAGCTCGTTACATTGTCAGAAATCCACAGACCTATCTTAATTACAAGTAAGAAGTCGTAATTACAAGCCTGTGTTCTAGTTGCAGGCTAAACTCTCCTGAAAATAAGTGCAGGGACGTGGTTCTCCTCTCCTATGTTTTTTGTCTTGTTTCGTGTGACTTCTGAATTCCCACTTCTGGGCACCCTAGTGATAGCAAAGCTGTACTGAACTGGGAGAATTTCAACTACATACAACACCTTCAATTTTATCTATTGCAGAGTTTGCCTTGCTGAGGTTTACCAAGATAAAGCCCTCATTGAAGATTTCATGAACAGAGAAGATAATTACGAAGATCCGCAGGTAGGAGGAAAGTATTCTTAAAGGTCATAGAGTAGTTTATGCTCTGTGGATTACTGAGTACTTGAACTGCTTTGATTACTGTGATTTCGTACCTTAGCTCTCCCTTGTACCATAAGCTATTTTATAAATAGGATCATTGTAAAAATGCAGCATCATTGCTGTTTTAGGAGTAGAGTGGACACAAGCAGCTTTCCAAAGGCACGTAAACAGCACGGCCATGCGACAAAAATCTTGGGTTTTTTCAATGTGCTTGTTTATAAACATCCATGACTGACCATATATATACACTGACTTTTTTTCACACCCAGCTGGTTTTACTATCATTTTCAATGGACACTTGAAAAGTAGAGGGTTTTTTCCCACTGCAAGAAATAGAGATTGATAACATTTCTATCCCTTCTTTTCTAAGGTTTGTGCAAAGGAGTTTAAAGAGTTTGTGGAAAGATTGAAAGAGAAATTCAGCTCAACCCTGGGAAATCCCAAACTTGAGATTCCTGATACTTTGCAGGAACTCTTCTGCAGGTATTTTAGTTATGGTGCTTTTGACTCTGCACATGGCTGAGACAGTGAAAGAGGAAAGCAATTCAGAGTAGGTCTGTGCTATGCATGATTTACACCCTCTGTTACACGTACTCTTAGTGTCAAAAGAAGCTTCAGTAAATACAACAAGCAATGTTTCTTTCCAGTCCATACTGCCTAAATACATAAAACGGATTATTCACACAAGCTTGCTTATTTTAAACCGTTCCCATTTTGCTAAGTAAGACTTTTAAAGCAGAAATTCACAATGTCAGATTTTTCATAAATTGTCGAATCCTAAACTTTGCTATTAGAGGTGTTGGTACGCAGGTGCAACATTATAATGCAATAGAAGATTTCCCTTTACCATTTTCCAGGCTAGGTGGCCCCATTTTTTATCACAATTTGTAGCTGGTTGCTCAGTTAAGCCATCTCAGCGCTCCTAAAGAAGAGTGCTCAGCCTTGTACAGCATTCTGCAGCCCCAGATTGTCAAGCTTTTTCGTGATGAATAACACTTGGAGAGAGGTGTGAAAATTTTGGGTTTCAAACCGTTTTACGATGGCAAATTTCACACCTTGGTAAATTTTCTTACTTTGGGAAGAGCTGTATGTTACAGCAAAAGTGCTGCCAATGGCATCTGGAGTCCAAAACCTCAGTAGAACAGGAGATCCATCCATACAGGTCTGTACTGTCTCCTGTCCACGTGTTTTATCTCCTTCTCAACAGATATGTTAGTGGAGTGAGGGAGACTGATCTGAACACTTCTTTTTTTGACGCTTGTGCTGAGGGAGCAAACAGCTCCTCTGTGCTCTTTCAACGCTTGCCTTATTGACAGTTGCGCCCAGCCTCTGGGTTTCATGGTTGATATAAAATCACAGAATGTTACTTTTGCTTCAGTGTTTTCCATTCCCTTCCCTGAACTAGATTTCGAGTTCTGGCAATCGGAGAAGACACAAATCAAAACACAAAAGAGGACAGTCTAAGCAGGTGAGGAGCAGTAGCACTGTTTTTTCCTGTTGGCGCTCCAAGGTCGTGTGAGCTCTCACATCTGTGAAATTCATATATATGTGGTCTTCTAATCCAGTACATTTTTCATCTGTTTATTTCAGTGTGTAAAGTTATTAATCAAAGAATAGTTTCACAAGGCTGTAGAGACCTCTGGCGTAGGTTATAGATGGGATGAATAAAATGACAGCAGCAGTGACCTTCTCAAAATGGTGACCTGTTATCAATAGGACAACGCTGTATGTTTTGTACGTGGGTGCTGTATCTTAAGATGAGAAGGTGTTATCAAAGAGAGCTCTCTTTTGTGTCAGGTTATCTGGGTGGATCCAGAAGTTCAGGGTGAAACGTGAGGGAAAATATAATGGGCTCCTTTACTTGAATGATCCCCAGCTGTAGTGATGCTTCTACTTCAGAAGCAGGTGATTGAGTCTGTGTATTTTTGTGCTGGTTTAACAGTTAGGTACCTCATGCTCAAAAATCACTATGAATAAACTCTGTTTTTCTTCTTTTTTTTCTTTCAGTGTCTATGATATTCATTTTCTTGTGCTACAGAATCTGATTCAGAGCACCCTGGCCCTCTCAGATAACCAGATGAAATCTTGCCAGTCGTTTCAGGTGCAGTATCTGGACCAAACTTTATTGGCCACAGAATCGTTTAGGTTGGAAAAGGCCTTTAAGATCATCAAGTCCAACCCTAAACTTAACACTGCCAAGTCCACCACTAAACCATGTCCCTAAGTGCCACATGTACACACGGTCATCCAACCCTTTCGAGATTCTGCTTCCTGCCTTGAGATATGCCTGTTTCAAACAGAAGAAACCCAGAAACTGAGATTTGTATCCATTCAGTGGGGATTTTTCTCTTTTGCTTTTAGGAAATTATATATTGTAGGCAGATTTTTAGCATGCTGTTTATCTCTCTGAGGGTGAGATTACAATATGTGAGGTTGAAGAAATCCCAAACAACACATGAAATAAACTCCACATCCCTTCTGTTGGGTCAAACTGTATCATGATTTAGTGCCCATTTGAGCAGTTGGAACTGTGCTCTGGAGGAGATTCCACAAAGATAGTCCTGGTGTCCAGCTGACACTGCTGCTGGGAACCTCTCCTTCAGTGTTGAGGACCACAAAAATCTATCATCTCTCAGTCAGGCACTTAGTAAAGGTAGAAGTTCAAGGGGAGTTTAGTATCTCATCAGCAAGCAAGAGCAGAGCCTAGAAAGCAAAGCTCATAGAGGCGTGTGTTCCTGGTAAAATGGTGGGAAGAATGTACCAAAATGTGATGCAGATGAGCACTTTTTCCATGTATAATTCTAGTGGGAGCCTGATCCTATTTTGAGTATCAAGGGTTCTTTAGCATTTAGTTAATTTAATTGCCATTTACTGTGGAAAACCTGGAAGCTCATTAAAGGAATAGAACAGCAAAGTTAAGTAAATTTATATGTATCATTTACACGCAGGCTCATAGCTTCAGTCTAAATGGTTACAGAGCTAACACTGGCTTTTATGTTCACTGGGGGTTTTTTGCAGACATTTCGTTTGTACCAGGAGTACCGGGATGACATTCTAATGAAAGCTTTCCTCGAGTATCAGAAGAGAAGCCTGGTCAATCGCCGTCGCATAAACCACACGTTGGGTCCAAAGAAAAGCCGGGCTTTGCCTTTTGTCCCCATGTCCTATCAGCTCTCCCAGAGTTACTACAGGTGGGTGTCGCACAAGTACCTAGAGCAAAGGACCTGCCCATCCCAGCTGAAGAGATGGAGGGAACATGGGTGTGTGTGAGCCCTTTCTCTGGGTACCAGTTAGGGCTGCCCAGAGCACAGAGCCGAGTGTGCTGCACAGGCCTTCACAAAGGCACCTGCAGAGAAGAGAGGTAGCACCCACCTTGTTCTGGGTGTGGTGGAAAGATTTCCTTAGCATTCGTGTCATTCTGATGATTGCTTGCTTTTCCCCTTCAGTTACTTTGTGCTGTGCCTGCATGTCAGGGGAGAAGAGTTTAACTCTAAATGTATTCAGTGCTCAGGAAGGAGATGACATCTTGCCTTTGTATATGCTATATAGTACCTGGCCTTTACGTAGTGCCTAAATGCCTGATGTTCTGGAAGTAGTGAAAGCAGATGTAGAAAGTACCTGTTCACCAGCTCTAGCATGCAACTTCAGCTGTTTGGCTGCTCTGTGCTACCAGGGCTATAAAATTCATAGACAGTATGAAGAGATTGCAAAAGACTTGTGCTTCTTTGTCTTTTTGTCCAGAGTTTTTACGTGGCGGTTTCCCAGTACAATTTGTACAGAGTCCTTTCAGTTCCTCGAGAAGCTTAAGGAGGCTGAAAAATCAGACCAGCCAGATAGCTTCTCATTTAAAGATGAAGAAAACAAAGCATCAGAAGGCATGATCACATTTCCTATGGATGGACCTGGTGGCCAGTGCGTAACGATGCTTTCCCTGTTCTCCCTGGGGCTTGTCTCTGTGAATGTGAGAATCCCAGAGCAGATAATTGTGGTGGACAGCACTATGGTGGAAAATGAAGTGATAAAAAGGTAAACAGTTATTTTTGTTCATAAATATTGTTTGGGGGTAACCTGAATAGAATTGGACAGCCATTAGCATTTTCTGCACTGTACTGTGACATGTTTTGCTGTGATCTTGTTTAGATGGGTTTTTTTTCTGAAGGAGCATTCTGAAGACTTAATGGCCCTTTAGTTAGTGCCTGTCATGATAGCCTGGCACTGCATTTGTCTTCGCACGCGTGACATTTCAGTTGCTAGGCACTGCATTGCTATCAGAGCTAACGTGGCAAGGAGACCGTGTGGCTAGATGAGCATTTCCATCAACATTGTACTTTCCCCGTTCAAAGACTAAGAAGGATTAGTAACAAGGTTTCAGCTTTATCAGTGAAACTCATCTCCACAACATTGGTTCTATGTATTTTGTGTCCTCTTTGATTATTTTTTAAAGCCTCCAGTAATTGCATGCTGCTGAAATTGAAACTCTCTCCCTAGGCAGTCTCTTCCTATGAATAGTTATCCTTTATAATCATTATGTGTTTTCTTAGCACGCAACTAAAATCTCTTGCTGCAGTTTAATTTGTTGCTTCCTGTTGTAGGTCTACATGGAAAGTTCCTTGTTCTCTTTAGAGCAGCTTAGTACCTATTTCAAGATGGCTATGGTAGCCCTCCCATAATACGCTATTCTTTAAAATGAACAGATTCAGTTCCTTTACTTGTGCTTTTGGCATGTTACTCACGTTACCCAGATCATGTTACCCCCCAGTAGGGTGATTCTTATACAGCTTGTGATTCTTAGGCTTCACTGTATTCTTTACCTCATTGTTTCCTTGTAGCGTGGAAGATCAGGTGTATCGATACAAACCCATGCATTTGTCCATATGAAATTGCTTCCTGCTCTTCTCTAGATTATTTCTCCAGTTTGCTGGAAGTGTTCTGAATGCAAATCCTGTCTTCTTACAGACTGCAAGTCTCTCCAGTTCAGTGATCCTGGGCAAAGTTAATAAGCTATTTTATCAGCCAGGTCATTAGCAAAAATACAGTGAACCGTGGACTAGCCCTATTTCTGAGTAAAAGCATCTCAGTCCAGTTTTCCAACTGGTTATGTATTTTTATTTTTTAAATTATGTGTTCCCTTTTGGTTTTACATGTCTTAAGAGAAGGTACTTAAGGTCTAACTCATCTTAGGAAAGGTCAGAAGGAATCTTCGGTTTTCTTTGGCATAACATGCTTAAAACAGAGGCAACCTGAGAGTGAGATCAGGTAGCTCAGAGCTTTCACCTGTTTCCATAATGGCTCTTGTCATGTCCTGGAAAGAAATGGTGTTGGTTTCACTGAGTTTGTTTCTGGAAAATTTATCCTGGCTGCTGCTGCTAGTTTTCCTTTATTTTAACACTGTCTGCAATTTAGTTTGTGTTTGGTTTTGGTTTTGGTTTGTTTATTTCTTTTTTTAAGTAAGTGAAGTCTTTGGTCTGTTTTTCTTTCTTCTCCTTTTCTCACTAAAACACTGTGTGCCCTGTACTGCCGTACCCCTATGGTCTCAGCCTTTATGTTCCGACAGATGTTCCCTCACAATGAATGCTGAACCAGAAAGGTTCAGCCCTGTAAGCTGAGGTATTTTTATGTTTGTTTCAACATGCTTGTAAAAAAGAGAGTTTCCCTTTCCAGGAACCTTTATTTTCTTTAGTTTTTGTCCTGCTATGGACATACCCACGGCTGTTTGTGACTTAATATGAGAATGCAGAAGAGCATGTCTTCTTGCTCTGCTCCGTGTGATGAGCCACTTTCTTATTTTGGAAAAAAAAACAAAACAAAACAAAACCGAAAAAACAACAAAACACCTCTGTTTGCTGTAGCTTGGGAAAAGAAGGACTTGATGATGACGAGGATGATGATGATGACTTAGATGACAGCTCTGGAGGCAAACGGAGAATAGAAGTAAAAGCTCGTCAAGCATCTCATACCAATTACTTACTGATGAGAGGCTACTACGCCCCTGGCATTGTCAGCATGCGCAACCTGAGCCCCAGCGACAACATTGTGGTCAACTCCTGCCAGGTGAAGGTTAAGCTGCGCTGTACACCGCTTCCAGGGAGACTCAGCTCTCCAGGTTAGTTTCTGTTTGGCCTAACTTGCACAGAAGTGGGTTGGAGCAGGAAAACCAGTGAACTCATCAGCTGAGGAACCCATTTGAACAAAGCCTCTTAGTAGGAGCTTTTTTTTTTTCATTACACATGCAACTTGCCTTATAATGCTTTCTCCCCTTCAAACTTCAAACAAACAGGTGGCTGTGGTTGACTTATAGAGGAACCTTTTGTCGGTAACAAGTCCTTGCCTGTACTTTGTGCTGTGTGAAACTCTTAATCCAAAGAGGAAGGCTTTGCTCTGTTATCCCTTCTCTAGGAAGTTTTTCAGTCCCTTCTGCAACTTAAAATGCCACATTATGTCACACTCAGCCTTTCTCTTCTCTAAAGAGAAAATCTTTCAGAGCTCCTTGAGTGGAAATTCACATTTACTTGTCTCATGCGAGTGCCTGAAATAGCAGTGTCTGACCTCTGGCCTTTAACAGTAGTGTAAACATTTTGATAGTATGCAGAGTTTGAATATTTTCAATTTATCAGCACTCCCCCTTCTTAAAGCACATCCTCCGTTCAGCTGTAATGCAGATGTCCTCAGGAAAGCGTTTAGTTGTTTAGCTCTTTAGGGGGAAGGTCTGTTGCTCATTCCTATTGCTGTTGAGGTAGAGGTAAAATAGAAATTTTTTCTCATATCTCTGCTGCCACCCATGCCCTCCAGGTCTGCTGAGCTGCCAGCTCATTACAGTTGTTTTAACTTGGCTGTCAAAGAAGTCCAGCTTTCATGTGAGTGGATCAGCTGCGTCTAGTTTTTTGCTTAATAGGGTCCTCTATAGCATATCCACGCCCTAGACGTTTCACGTGACTTTCTTCCAGAAAAAAAGGAGGTGTTTTCTTTATTAATGTAGTTAAGCCGACCCAACGTTAGAGAGAGTAGCAGTAAGTCTACACTGCCTTTCAGCAGTACTTCCCTTTGATACGAGGGTAAGCCCTTGTAAACCAGCTTGCTCTTCTTCTGCAGGTCTTTTTCAGAAACAAATACGTAAGTCAGAAACAAGAAAGGAAACTGCAGCAATGAAGACGTCTGCCTCAGAATACTTTTCTTTAGTGTGCTGCATGGTAATGACTACTTCACAGCTTATACACTCCTTTTTTATTTGATTTTCAGCTGCTTCTCTGCTTGATAACATGGCTGTGGGAGTCTCCTGCCTCCCCGAAACTTTTACCAGGCTGATAAAAGTCCAAGAAGAAAATTATGAGGTTAATCAGTTTCTTCATGAGTGTACAGAACGTTATGGCTATAATCCCAGAGACGTAGCTGCTGTTTTGGAGATCCGTAATGCAATAGAGGCAACTTCCCACTTTGGAATTTGCAAAGCTGAGCTGCGCAAACGTTTCTGCAGCTATGAAGACATGGAACCTGAACGCACCAGGAGCTTGGAGCAGTACATTCAGGTGGTTTTACAGCCAGCTGCTTTCCATACATTCATGTTTGCATGATTATATTCCCCTTGAATACTAAAGGTTTTGGGGTTTTGTTGTGTTTTGTGTTTTTGTTTTACAGGACCTTACTGAAATGCAGCAGGTTTTAGAAGTAGGTGGCCATGCTGTAAGGCTGGTTGCAATAGTATTTGCCAAGCCATGGCTATTACATTCAGTATGTCTGAAGAATAAACCAGATGATTCTGATCAGCAAGATGGAGACGCTGCTCTCCTAGAAGTACAGCAGGATTGCCTGCCTTCAGAACCAAAGGGAGAAGAACGTTTGAGAGAGGAGGAGCAGCTGGAAAAAGACATGCCATCTGTCAGTGAGGAAGAACCCCCAAGGAAGAGACGCAAGACTCAAAATGATGTCCTTCCAGAGAGTAACCAACTCTGCCGGGGTTCAGAGAGCGGCTCAGAAAGGGCAGATGAAAATAACTTTGATGCAGGTGTTACTGATCCTGTGAGAGCGAAGGAAGCTTTAAGCATGGCTAAAGCAGCAGGCTCCCTGGGAGAGCAGGCAGAACACCTGACAGAAGAGCCAGTCTGTGCTCCAGATGCTGGGAACCTGGACACTTACAAGGAACAAGATAAATCATGTTCTGAGGACAAAGGACTCGAAGTAGAGAACGATGAGCTCAGCTCTGAGCACCACAAGCAGATCCCTAGCCTTGAACAGTCAGCCCATGAGCAGGATGAGGATCTTTCCTACTTACAGGAGAACCCGGGAGTCTCTAAAGGTGCGTAGGAGCACTCCACATCCAAGAAAGAGACACTAGCTCACCATCAGTTGATCCCAAATGGGTAGCTCCATTTTGTAAGCAAATACTAGATTGTTTGCAAAGCTGTACCAGAGAGAGGCTGTCATTTCTCACAGACAAGGTGGCATAACACTGCTTGATCTGGAAGGTCTTGGAGGTTTCATGTACATGAAAGATTCCTTCCTGTGCCCATTGCTGGAATGTTCGTGACTAGTCCAGAACTATGTTTTCCTTAGAAACTTGTTCCCATGTCTGACTCTTGCCGAAAAAAGACATACTTGGATCTGAAGTTTTGCACCTCTGGCTTCAGTCCAAAAGCTAGACATCTCTAAAACTAGAAAACACAGAGCTACTGGTGTACATTAAACTGGAGTGCCCATCACTGAAAGCTGTGAAGTCATTAAACCATTCGCCAGAAAGCAGCACATGCCAGTGAGAAGATTAATAGCCTCATTTGTAACCCAATTTGAGTTCATTTTCATTTCCTTTTTACTGCCAGTTTTCTTTTTTAATAGCTAGTAGTTCTTGCCAAGCTTTACTTTTAAGTAGGTTGTTGGGGATTTTATTTTGTAGTTATCAGCTCTGGTTTCAGATAGAATCACAAGCTAACTGCTTGTGTGGTATTTTGCCAAGATCTGCCATTACCCACGTTTAAAGCTGCCGACTCCTTGGGACACAGCAGGAGTCTGCGGACGGGCAGAGGCAATCGGAGTGGGAACTCAGAGCTCCCCGGGCAACCGAGAACAACACACGGCATAGTCTGCTTGGTATTTTCTAGGATAAGCTTGGCCATCTTTCACTTTCCAGTAGATGAAGAGTTTGGGTTATGAAAAGCTGTGTGTTCTTTTCTTTCCAGGAAGTTCTCCGACAGATGGATCCCAGGCAGCCAGGGACCAGTGAGTAACAGAGATGTCTGCAGACTGACTTCACACTGAATAATACTACCTAAATAATATCTGGAAGCGAATGATTTGGGAAGCTTAGTTTTATGCTCTGAAGGGCAGTGAGCATCGATGATAGAGGAAACCCATGTTTTCCTCCATTGTTAATGTTACTTGAGCTTGTATGCATACTGAAAAAATTTCTCAGATACATGATTTTTTCCCAAAACCCAACTTTACTCCATATATCAGAGGAACAGAACTACTTCTATTTCACAGATAAGTCCAGTGCCAGAAAGTCTCAGCCTCTACATGCCTAGGAAAGGCCTGAAAAAACTGCAGTATGGGAGACATGCATTTCCATGCAGGGTCTGTCGTTTGTCTCCAAAATGCTAAAAATGAGGAATTTCTTTCCTATCTGAGCACTGTTGCTGCACGTTGCAGACTGAAGCAGGTCTTGGGTAACTTCTGGAGGGTATTAGAGCTAGTAACAAACAAAGCTTTCCCGGTCATCAAGACTCAACTGCTGGGTGGTGTAATCATGCTGGAAGTGCTTCTTGTGTGGGGAACACCTAGTGTGAAATACTTCAGGTCTGCTCAGAGCAGCAGCTGCAGAATTTACACCTAGCAGGTGGGCAAGCACTGGCAACGGATGGAGCAAGACCCTCTATTATGCAGAAATTATGATGACAGGGAAATTTAGCTAGATTAATTCCTGACAGAGCTGACTCTAAACTGCTTGTTGCAGGGCCTGCGAGAACGTCGGCTTCGTTGGGAGACCGTGGAGGAATGTGGATGGGAATCTGAATAAACCTGTGTGTAAGGGGATGATGGAAGCTGTGCTCTATCACGTCATGACAAAACCAGGCGTAACGGAAGGCATGCTCCTGCAGCATTACGCGGGGGTGCTGCAGCCTGTTGCCATCTTGGAGATTCTGCAGGTATGTGAATCATCAGCTCTGCGAACCTCTGGTTCAGTTCTGCACGCAGGAGTCAGCAGCTGCTCTGCTGGAAGTCTCAGGGAAACAGGACTGTGAATGAACCATGGAAAAGAACTTCCTCCCTTTAGCAGAAATCAGTGCAAGTTGCTGTTCGCAGCGAGGAAGGAAGGAAGCCTGCTTGGCCCATCCTCGAAATTACCATCTTACTGATTTTAAAACTTTAACCTGCTTCAAAGGGATGTACATGTAGTTGAAGTTTTAGTTGGTTTAAAGAGAGGAGGCTTGTCATTATGAACTATTAAGTTGGACTGTTTAATGCAGCGTTAATCACCATAGAGTTTATCTTAATTTTTCCTTATATACCTTTCAGATGAGTAGTCTTTTGACATAAGAATCAGACTGAAAAGTGTCTGTGCTAGACAATACTGTAAATGAGACTTTGTCCTGACAGACCTGCGTAATTGTAAAACAGCACATGGTGAGAAAAATTCAGTTTTCCCTATTTTTTCTCACATCTTGAAGCTTGATTGCTACCACCGCTTCACAAATGAAACCTTGATTTATCTTTCTTTTCCCGTAAGCATTCAAAATCTTAAGTAGAGCAGTAATATTGCAATCCTTCCCTTAAGCACAACTACTAACGCAGGAAATGAATGTTCCGGTGTATGTACGCCACACTTCGGTCCAAAGGCTCGTACATTTTGGTGACAATAGCAGTTGTGTACCACACCAGTCGCGCACTGAGACACCAGCCTGTCTCCAAGGTGTTCCAGCACAGCTCGCCCGTGTCCTGTGCCACAGCCAAGAGGGGAGCTGGGACCAGGGGACAGGCTTAAGACTGCAGCACAGAGCGTATCATAGAGAGGCACGCACATGTGGGAAAGCAGTACAGATTCCTAGGCGATTTTAATTCAAATCCACAAAAATCAAGCAATTACCTGTACATTTTACAGACTGGAGAACTTGAATCTAACTCCTCTATCAAAAAATTTGGTAAAAACTGTTTTTGAAACCACATACAACACTTACATCTGTAATATACCGAATACTAGTAGATCTAGCTGCATACCTATTTTTAGCAAATACAGCACAGAAATTGCCTTGCTGGGTGTTGCTGTGGGAATGCAAACCCTTCAGCAAGAAATGATGCAGAAGTTTGGGATTTACATTTATACGAGCCTTAAGTTATTGGTACCTGGTCCTAAATGTTGAGATCTGCTGTTAAACGTGTGTTCTGTGCCAGTAACCAGACATCAAGCACTGCGCTGGAATGACAAGTGAGCATATATCCAGCTCCAGGAACTTGTTTTCTTGTCCTGTAAACTTGGCCATCCCCATGGTCTCCTGAGGGGGTGAAGGCACTTTTAGCATAAATTCTCTAGCATTTTAGGTAGAATGGTATTCAGTGCTTCCCCCTCCCCGTCCTGCAGCTGCACAAACTAAAATATGTAAACTTTTCTGCAGGGTTTGGAAACTCTTGGTTGCATCAGACGATTCTACATGAAAAAGCCATCCCTGGTGTCACTTTTTTCTCAACCAGTTATGGAAGATCAACTGAATAATCCCAAACTGAGCGAAACTCCAACAATATACTACGAGCCTACAATAGACTGTACTCTCAGGCTGGGAAGAGTGTTTCCCTGTGAAGTAAACTGGAATAAATGGGTGCACATTATCCCTGTATAACAGGTACAGCCGAGTCATATTAAATTGGGATAGCCTGTGAGAGTGAGCATTAATGCAGACTAAACGTTAACAATTTTTGCTTCATTGTGTTTTTATTGCTATTCATCCTTTTTTACTTTTGAATGTTATTTAAACTGAGAATAAAGCTTAATGTTAAGACACAGATAGCATTTTAAGTATATTCATTAATGTACTTTAGGTATATTCTCTTTTCACCTATAATTGAACATAGTTCATAGTTTCTGCTCTTATGGGGTCTTCACAGGTCATAGCAAAGGCCCTTTTTCTTTTTCTCTCCCCTAAGGCCACAGTGGGAACACTTTGCCCCCGCTGCCCCCGGGGTCTGTTGCACAGCAGCTGCCTCTGTGCTACAGTTTGGTAACAGTTGTTTAGCCCAGTTGTCTTAGTCTTTCTGTGTTTCCAACGCTGGTCTCTGGGTGTGTTTCCAACGCTGGTCTCTGGGTGTGTTTCCAACGCTGGTCTCTGGGTGCACAGGACACTGTTTGTGTGCTTATAGCAGAACTCCTGTCCTGTGTGAGACCGCGGCCTGAAGTCTCACCCAGCGCCCCGGGGCGGGCGGAACACCACAGCCCCTGCTCGAGGCCCTGGCCCCGGTTCCAGCTGTGTGCGGCAGTCTCGGCCCCGGAGGGCGTTTAAAGGAACCACACGGCAGACGGTGA
>NW_009707692.1:60090-64646 GCF_000703405.1 Apaloderma vittatum | reverse complement strand
CCTGCAGCTTGGAGACAAAACTCCAGAGAGGGTGAGAGGTGATGGTTATGGAGAGGCTGTCTGGAGGGTGCAGGCGAGGAGGCACGGGAGCTGGGAAGGCAGCGAGGAGGTGGTGTCAGTGCAGAAAGGGAAGGGGAGAGTAAAGCGAAAGCCGCTGTTGAGCAGGAAGAGGTTTGAGCCAAGGGGAAGGCAAAGGAGCAAGAGCGACGCTTGGCATGGAGGAGAAAGGAGAGATGAGTGAGGAGCAGGGGTTGGCGGCTAGATGTGAAAAGCAGAGGAGGAATGGGATCTAGAGGGAGAGAACACTCTGGGTCCTGTGAGAACGCTCTGACTCCTGTGTCTCTGCAGCTGAGAGTTCCCCAGTGGGGATGTAACCCCGACACTTGTCACCGGGGCTGGCAGACATCAATCCCTGCACCATGTTAGCATGAGCTTGCAGTATCAAATGAAGGGTGGCAAAACCTCAGCTCTGTCTTCTGCTTGGGGGAAGCTCCCAAACAAAGCCAGAAGTGACACAGAAAAATTTAATCTGTACAATTTCCATAGAGATTTTAATCACAAAGTTTTCCCTGGCTCTATCGCGAGTGCTTGCAGTCTCCTGGGCATTGCTAACCAGAGGTTGCTCTTGTCCCACCAGCTCCTGGGTAACATCCTGGTCATCGTCCTGGCCTCCCATTTAGGCAAGGATTTCACTCCTGAAGCCCACGCTGCCTTTACAAAGCTGGTCCGTTCTGTGGCCCATGCTCTGGCTCGCAAGTACCACTAAAGTGTCACCAGGAAAGCCCGGCAGCATCTCCATCAGCATGTCGTGCTCCAGATCTGACAGCTCGTAACAGCCAAATAAAGCTCTTCCTGTGAAGTGTCTCTTGTGTCCGTGTGTTCCTGAGAGCTGGAGGGTTTGGGGAGAATGGGACATGGGGAGTGTGGTTTGGGGTTGTAAGCTTGAGCAGGATGGGCATTTTGTTCCCAGAAATTACCTTTTCTGTATGTTTTTTCATGTGAGATTTGTCTGAGATTTGCATCTGGACATCATCCTGGCAGGGTGTTGTGTAGAAACAGCCCTGTGACCTCTGTGGTCACACACTGGGAAGTTTGCATTGAGGAACTGGTCGCTGATTTACTGTGTAGTATGTGTTTTCTTGCCAGCAAGGGGAACTTGCAGGATTAATAATTTTTAGGGAGGATAAACAAAATGAAGACTTTAATCTACCCTGGCTCATTCCTGGCGTAAAGCCTGGAAGAAATTAGCTGACTCATACTAGCCAAGCACCCAGCTGGGTGGGGGTAGGTTTTAGATAAACATTTTGCTATCAAGACCTGTCCAGACTTTGTTTATGCACCTTTTTTCCCTCCCTGTGCTGCCCATTCTGCAATTACAGGGGCCCAATCCTGCTAACAGGACACCAGTCTATTAATATTTTTCTGAATGGGAGTGTGAATCGATGCTCTGTGACTACAGGGGAGCATTTGGGGCTTTTAAGCATCTGCAGAGCAGGACTCTCTAGGCTAGAGTTTGTTCCTGGTGTGGGAAACTCCATCTGCCCAGGAGCATGACACGGTAAAAGCAGTGGTTTGTTGAATGTAGATGGTTACTTTTTACAGGGAAAAGAGGGAATTGCTGTATACCCCAGTGTCTCTGTCACCGTGCTGGTAATGTGTCCGATCCCTGATTGATCCGCATCTGTGGGCATCCCACCCTCTGCCCCTGACCTACGCAGTGGAGGGTGTTAAAAGCCCTCCGTGACTCATAAAAGTACTTCCTCACACACATTTCTCTAAAGGAGAGACATGTTTGTCCTGGTGTCCGAGGCAGACAGTGGTAAGGCGTGTTAAGTTCTGAAGTTCATTCCTCCCTGCAAGGAGTCTGGCTCAGGTGTCCACGACCATGAAAAGAAAGTTTCTTACATGATTTTTCACAGATTTTCACAGAATCACAGAATTACTGAGGCTGGCAAAGACCTCCGAGACCATCAAGCCCAGCCCATGCCCCAACACCCCCACCTGGGCCAAACCAGGGCACCAAGTGCCACATCCAGCCTCTCCTTAAACCCCCCCAGGGATGGGGACTCCCCCCTGCCCTGGGCAGAGCATCCCCGGGCCTGAGCACCCCCTCCCGGCGGAAACCCAACCCCAACCTCCCCTGACGCAGTTTCAGGCCGGGCCCTCTCGTCCTGGGAGAAGAGCCCGACCCCCCTGACTGCCCCCTCCCAGCAGGGAGCTGCAGGGAGTGATGAGCTCCCCCTGAGCCTCCTCTTCTCCAGCTGAACCCCCCCAGCTCCCTCAGCCTCTCCTCACAGCACTTGCCCTCCAGGTCCTTCCCCAGCCTCGTTGCTCTGAATGGTCTTTTCTCACAAGTAACATGTGATAGGACAAGATAAAACAGCCTCAGGTTGCACCAGGGGCAGTTTAGATGGGATACCCGGCAAAATTTCTTCCCCAAAAGGGTTGCCAAGCCCTGGCTTGGGCTGCCCAGGAAAACGGCGGAGTCGCCATCCCTGGAGGGATTTAAAAGCAGGAGAGATGTGGTGCTCAGGGACACGGGGCAATGGTGACCTGGCAGTGCTGGGTTAGCAGTTGGACTCGATTGTCTTAAAGGTCTTTTCCAGCTGATACAATTCTATGATTCAGTGACTTTCCTTTGTACCTGATTGTTCATAGACTTTAGGCAGAATGACTGAATGATCTGAAGATTTAGGTCTCCTGCTGCAAGCAAAGAGTCTGAAGTGAGGGAGGAGGCCTCTCAGGCTGGACCCTGTGGGTCAATACAGCAGGGGAGGGAGGAGTTTTTCGGTTTTGGGGTTTCTGCTGGGGTGCCCCTTCCCAGGAGCACGGACGGGGGTTTCCCTCCCCTGCATCCAGCAGTGTCGTGGGATGGTCATGGTGCCTGCTGGCTTCACTCCCGGGCCCCGGCCCCAGCGAGGGGATGAGACCCTAGCCCCTGTCCCGCCAGCAAACGGGACCCAGGGGATGTCCTCTCCCCACGCTGCTTTGCCTGCTCCTGCTCTGTCTCCTGTGTGATGGCAGAAGGTGACGGCTGCAGGAGCGGACATCTTCCCCGTGCAGTCAGGGGAGCAGAGTGGGTGCCCCCTCCTGGAGGGGCTGGTAAGGGGGTGCAGGGGGTGGGCACAGGCCCTGTTTGCCTGCCTGTTGTCTGCCCAGTGCGTGCACCCTGGCAGTGCTTGACTTGGTTTGTCAGCCTGCTCTGGCACACCAGCCCCCACACACTCGATTTTCCTGAGGAGAGGCAGATGTAGGCAACTCTAATGAAGATTTTTTAATCCCTATTCCACTGGAAATAAAATCTACAACTAAAGGAAGAAAGAGATATAGTTGCACTGAAAATCTCCTTCAGTATTTTCTTTCTTTTAATTGATTTTCTTCCCATTCCTGTGTTTTCACTGAAAGGCCAAGAAGACAAGTAGCAGGAGGTGGTCCCCAGAGGGAGGCAAGCCCTGACATCTGGAGAAGAGCTCAGCCAGCTTTGCTGCAGCTGGACATCCACACACCTCGCCTGGTGACTCGTCTGACAAGAACCCACGCCTCTTAGCCCAATCTGAATTCCATGGGAAACAACAGAAAGGCAGCAGCCTGGCCCAGGTGCCTCTTGATCAGGATCAGTCCCCCCCACTTTCAGCAAGGACAGTGTTTCCTGGGGTTTTGTGCAGAAAATATAACAGGAGAGCCTCCTCCTGGCAAGAGTGCTCGGGGATGTCCTGGGGGGAAATTCGGACAAAGCCCAAAACATCTCCTGCCTAAAGAAGCTGGGTGCAACCTGGCTGAATGTGAGGGGAAAATGTGAAATACAGCAGCTGTGTCAGGGCGGGTTCAGAAGGGAAGGGCCCTGGGTTCCCCCTGGGCTGAACATGCCTGAGCTGAGTTTTGCTGGTTTTTGATTCCACAGCAGATCCTGCAGTGGCAAACCTTTTCAAAGCCCAGTTCACCTGACCTTTATGGATGTGGATGCAAGCAGAAATGGGATGAAAAGGGTGACCCTGTGTGATGCTGCTGCCCAGCAGCACGGCGTCTGGCTGGTCCTTTTACATCTGAGGGGAGAACATTTGACTGAGCTTCTTCCTGCTCCGAAAGGGACAAGTGAATCAAGCAGGTCAAGTTCTGTTATGAGAGGAGGACAATAGGATTAATGCAGGTGTCATCTGCAAAGCCTGAGCGTCCTCTGAACAGCTCCACAGCTCCTGGTGCTGACCGGGACTGGAGTCCTCCTGCAGTGCAGGTACCTCCAGGGCTTCCTGGTGGCAAAAAACCCCCCTGGGTTGCTCTGCCACGGGGCAGGAGCATTCACCATTTTGCTGACAGAGGCTAAGGCAAGGCAGAACCTGGCATTTGAGAGAGCCAAGGCACAAAGCTCACACCCCATGCACACATGTTAAATCGTGATGGACAATTGCATAGCGGCTCCTGCAGCTCTTCCCCTGCCAAGCCGCCCACGCCTGGTGGGTAAAATGGAGAACTGCGTGCACAGGGGGGAAGGGATAAAGCTCTTGAGCTCAGGATAACCAGAGGCCCCTTCTCAGCATGCCACACCATGGCCATCCCCT
>NW_009707692.1:49621-59628 GCF_000703405.1 Apaloderma vittatum | reverse complement strand
GGCAAGAAAGTGCTCACCTCCTTCGGGGAAGCCATCAAGAACCTGGACAACATTAAGTCGACCTACACCAAGCTGTCCGAGCTGCACTGTGAGAAGCTGCACGTGGACCCCGAGAACTTCAGGGTGAGCTGTGCTTGCTGTCCCACTCCCTTCCCTCTGTTGTGCTGTGCTTTGAAATGGGATATTACCACCAGAAACACTGTCTAATGGTACTTTCTTTGGGTGGTGGAGGCAGAGTGTCTGTGTAGTACCCAAGTGAGAGGGTGGCTTGTGTAGGACTGTTTGCAAGAGTGTGGATGACTCTTTTTATTTACATCTAAAGAGAAAAGAAAGAAACTTAGCATTTTGCAGGTTGGGTCTTTAAGCCAAATTACTTGAACATCTCCAAAAAAAAAAGGGAGAATATAGTTTCAAGGGGCTTGGGTGGGTTGGTGGGTTCTTTGTTGCTTTTTTTCCTGAAAAATGAAGCAAATGCTGTTTTCCCAAAACGCAGAGGTTTCTGTGGAAAGACTGAAGATTTTGTTAGTACCAGGGAGCACAGAGTGAGCCAGTGCCCATAACCAGCCCTGCAGCCCATCCGAAGAGGAAGGGAGTCTGAGGAGGAAAAGGAGGAGCATGCAGCGTGTGAGAGTTGTTCCAGGAGGGGAACTCGCCATCGGGAAGAAGTCAGGGGAAAGGACATATATGGGTTGCATGGGTAGGGGGGGGAGGATGAAGGAAGGATAGGGACTGGAGAGAAGGCTGCAGTGGGAAAACCAGAGAGACAGAGAGCTCGGATAAAGGAAGAAACTGTTTAGACACGGCAGGACAGGGTGAGCTTGTGTGCAGCAAGAGAGCAGTATCTTCTTCCAGAGGCTGTGGGTCCAACAGCTCAGCCCCAGCTCAGGGATGTCCAGTCCCTTCTCCCTTGTCTGCTGCACACAACAGTTTGAGCATCACTAACCCTGCCTGTTCTCCTCTCTCTCCTCCAGCTCCTTGGAGACATCCTAATCATCGTCCTGGCTGCCCACTTTACCCGGGATTTCACCCCCGCTTGCCAGTTTGCCTGGCAAAAGCTGGTGCGCGTCGTGGCTCACGCCCTGGCCCGCAAGTACCACTGAGCACCCCAGGTCTGACCGTGTGAGGAAGAATCCCTGCTCCACCACGAGCACCTTGAGCATGAGGAGATGCCCGTTGGGTGCTGACAGCCTAAAACCAAATAAAAACCTTCCGGCACCACGACTGCAGTGTCCCTGTCTCTGTGCTGGGGAAGGAGGGGGACCCAGGGCAGCTTGTGATGCCATCCGTGCGTGGGTGTATTTCTGGTTCCCAAGGGCTGTGGCAGGCAGTTCCCTCAGCTCTGCAGTGCTCTCTCATGAGCGCTCCCTGACAGTGCACGCACGGGGGCTGTGGAGAGAAAACCCACGCGAAAGGCCCTGACACCTGGGAGTGTTCTGGGGGGGTCATAGGAGTGATGAGGGGTGGCAAAGACTCCACATCTGCTCTCCCAGCTCTGCGTGAATGTGAAATAGGGTGAAGCCAGCACTATCCAGAGCAGAGAGTTCCCAGCCCGGCCGTTGCTATTCCCAGGACGCTGGCACCTGCCTTGCCCTGCTCCAGGGCTGTGGGTGCACGGTCCTTGGAGAAAGGGTACGGGAGAAAACCTTTGAGCTGTGACTGGTGGGAGGTTCAGGAGATGTCCACCTCATCTAGCTGTATCAGCCGTGCTAACAGCAGATACTTCTTCCCCAAGATGGGTTGATCATGCTGATCCACGCAGCAGACCCTCATGCCCAGGCACCCACAGGCCCAAAGACCCCCTCTCTCCAGACTGAGGCCATTCAGTTCCCAACATCAGCCGGTAAACAAAGCCCACCATGATAATGGGTTGGAGCAAGGCTGTGGATCAGGCTTGGTTTTTCATTCATTGAGGCAAAGATGACAAGTTTAACCGTTTTTCAGATTCTGCTGCACACCATCTCTCTGGGGGGCTGGCAGGTCACCGTGGGATGGAGGCAAAGGGGATGGGACAAGGTGCTCCCTGGTCACCAGGCAGCCAGAGGAGGTGGAGAACAGTGGTATGATCAGGACTATGCTCCCCCGTGGGTGTGTCAGCCCTATTTTGATTGCCCTTATACCCGTTGTCATGGTCATACAGCTCTGTGGCAGGCACAGAGCCACCAGCCTGTCAAGGGGCATGGGAAAAACCACGTCTGCCTCCAGGAAGGTGAGGCAGCAGGTAAGAAAGAGCTGAGACACACGTGGGCGCAGGGTGTTTGCCACGAGCAAGGATGGCAGCACCTCTGGCACAGCAGAGAGCCCAGCATCAGTGAGGGCCAGCACAGAGAGGAGATGATGCAGGACTGGAGGAGGCTTTGTTGTGCTTTTCCAATATACAGAATAACACAATTTCCAATGCTCGTCGTGACATAAACAGAATAAGGTGAAATCTGGGATAAGGTGTTCTCCACACCCAGGGAGTGTGGTCAGCAGAGGAGCTGTGACCACAAGGCTGGTCCAGCGCTCACCCCTGCGAGCTGCTCTTGGTGTCCTCTCGCTTCTTAGGAATTACAACCTCAGCAGCCCAGATTTGGTTCACAGCTGGTTTAGAAATGATAAAAAAATCCAGAATCCCTACATATTGCATCCTGCAGCCCTGAAATGGCAGGAAGCTCATGCTACCAGGTTGTTCTTCGCTTTCACAGCAGCCTCTCTCAGACTTGAGACAGCATCCCAGACCTTTGATGAACGAGCACACTGTGTTGCTTTGGAAAGAAAGGAGAGGAATTTCTACAACGGCAGCACGGACTAATAACTAAATAGATTTCATGAGAGGAGCATTGCTTCTTGTGAAAGTTGGTAGGAAAAGGCATTAGGAAACAGGGATATATTGTAAAAATCGGAAAACAGCTGTGATACCTGTTCTTCCTGAGACACCGGGAGACGTTCACCTCTCCTCCTGAGTCTTCCCTCCTGCAGACCCACCGTGAAGGTGGAGCCCCCGGGTGCAATGGAAGATAAAACATTTTATCTCATAGTAGACATTGCTTGCAGTTTTCACAGGTGCTAAGAAAAAGAATCAGTCAAATATCTGTGCTAAGATAATTGATGGAGTCTGTGCAATGAAAAATCTGTTCATACGTCTTCTGCTTATGAGAGAAGCATTCAAGCTTTTTCTACAGCGAAATCCTCTTGTTAACTGCTGTGACATATTGCCTAGAAATGGAACCTTAAAAACTCCTGCTTAAAGCTATAATGAGTTAATCGAATCCCAGAGCCTTTTAAAGAATTCTTATTTGAAGTTTAATGTTGGTCTAGGGAGCAAGCTAACTGGAGGACTATCAGGTATAATTATTTTTTATGTCCTGATCTCTACACTTACCAAAATAACAGGAGCAGAAAAAAAACAAATCCCACACCAGTTCTCTTGAAATCTTAGCGTAAGCTAAAAATACTCTTTAACTGAGTCTGTACTGCTCCTCCTGGTTTTATATATATAGTAAGGCATAATTTAATACCTCTAGAGAGAATTCCCTGTCAGGAGCAGCAGCATAATAGAGCATCTCAGAAGACAGGTCTTACAGCTGGCAGGACTGGAATACAATCACAACAAAATTCAGCCACCCATGTGATGTGTTTGGAGTGTTTTCCCATACTTCTTGAAATGAGGATGAATGGTAATGTACTTGTTTTGATTTTGCAAAAGATGCTTTATTGCTTTTGAGAAGTAAATAAAGACATTGTTTTCTCCAAAAAACAGCTGCCTAATGGCTCTGTGCTCTTGCAGCGACTGTTTCCGGTAGTTTATCCCACTGCACATAACATCACAGGTGTATATTTGGGCAGAAAATCCATCTGCCTGTGAAATGAGGGGATGCAGCCCATAGGAAAGGACTTAATCCATAGGGCCACAAGCTGTCACACGGGTGAGACTGGAGGGACTGGGCCAGCTCTGCTGTGTTTTGTGCAAGGACTGGCTGGGAACACAGTCACAGCCTTTTCCTGTGTCACTACCAAAAGCTGATGTCACGGCAACTGCAGCACTGCTGTAAAAAAAACACAAGAAATATCACTTGGTTATTAAGAGATTTTCCAGGCATGCCCCTTGGTAGGTTTGGAGAAATGGAGGTCTGAAACCACAGAGTAACTGATCTCAGTTGATCTGCCTCATCTTTCCTTTCTTCCAGCCCCTCACCTCCTCTCACCTCTGCTTCGTGTCCTTCCAGCCCAAGTTCACTTCAAGAAGTGAACCAGACACATTTTTTTCTATCCCAAAACAGAAGTGGCAGGGATAACATTTCCGAGACAAAGAGGAGTTTCTCTTGCATATCCCAAAGACTCATCCACAAAAATTTAGAAAAAACTTGACTGTGAGGGAGCCGGAGCCCTGGCCCAGGCTGCCCAGGGAGGGTGTGGAGTCTCCTGCTCTGGAGACTTTCCAACCCGCCTGGACGCGTTCCTGTGGGGCTGCCCTGGCAGGGGGTGGCACTGGGGAATCTCTAGGGGTCCCTTCCAACCCCAGCATTCTGTGATTCTGTGTTCTGGCCGAAAGGGCAGAAGTTCTCACTCTCTGACAGAAAGTGAATTCAGAAATCACATTATTCTTCCTTTTGTTTGTTTTGCTTTTGCTGGAAGCCTTTTACCATATCTCCCTCAGTCATTTTTTGCCCAAGATAAATGTCAGCTGCTCTGCAGACAGGTCCCCAAGCTCCACCCCTGCACTAGAGAGCTGGGTATTCACCACACAGTGACAGACATTTGATGTGATTTAGATAAATCCACACCAACAAACTGCAGTGGCTGAAGGAGGTTGGAGAAGCTGGTCCACACAGCAGAGCCGTGTGGATGGTGGGGAGGACACACTGGTCCCCAGAGAGCAGAGCATATTCCCTCCCCTTACCTGACAGGTCACAAATGGGAGGATCATCTTCTGGGTCTTCCTACTCAGCATTCCAGTACAGTCTCTATGTACTGGTCATGTCTCAAACAGTCAAACAAACTGCTCGTGCTCCTCCTTTGCCCTCTCTCTACCCTTCATCTTCTGCCAGGGAAGAATCTCCTTCCATGCAGGAGAATGTTTTGCTTTGGGATAGCTTTTTTGGGAAGTTTCTCTTTACTTTTTACTAATAATTTTCATTTTATGTACGTGAGTTTTCAGTGTTTGATGGCACCAGAGAGGAGGAACCCCTCCCAGCAGCAAAGAAAGGCGAGACAATTAGTCTTGGCCCTTCCTGTGTGTTTGAATGTGTCCCAGATAATTAGCTGACATGCAGGGAGCTGAAACAGCTTTGTCAGGCACGATCTGTGCTTGGATCATTGCTGGATCATTTTCCACTGGCACCATGGGACAATATTTCAGCAAAACACTCCATAAACAAGAGCCCTTGCTTTAGCTTTCTCTGTTTTGCCTGTTTGTTTTAGTTGCCCTATCCATAACATGGGGAAAATAAAATGTATGCATCTTTAAAAGGGTTTATTGGGAACCTGCTGCTGATGTTTGATAAATTATGTGTATTTAAGTGTGCTCTTGCATGGCCGAAAGGTAGGTTCAACATCCACCTGTGCTGGTGCATGCTGAGCCTGGGGACACTGCACCTACCTCCCTTCTGCAACCCTCCCTCCCCAAAGTTTTGCCATGGAAAAACACAGAGAAAGAAGAGCGAGGCATTGCTTTTGCACTGCAAGGCTTGGCAGGAATGTGTGTATTTTTCTGGGGGGTGCAAAGATCTGAACATGTGCTCAGCACTGGTGAGGCCACAGCTTGAGCACTGTGCTCAGTTTTGGGTCCCTCACTACAAGAAGGACACGGAGGTGCTGGAGCGGGTCCAGAGAAGGGCAATGGAGCTGGGGAAGGGTCTGGAGAACAAGTGTGGGGAGAAGCAGCTGAGGGAGCTGTTCAGCTGGAGAAGAGGAGCCTGAGGGGAGACCTCATCGCTCTCTGCAGCTCCCTGAAATCCAGGAGGTTGTAACGAGGTGGGATCAGGCTCTTCTCACAAGTTGCAAGCAATAGGACAACAGGAAATGGGCTTAAATTGTGCCAGGGGAGGTTTAGATTGGATATTAGGAAAAAACTCTATACTTAAAGAGTGATGAGACATTGGAACAAGCTGCCCAGGGCAGAAATGGAGTCATCATCCCTGCAGGTGTAGACGTGGCACTTTGGGACATGGTTTAGTGGTCATGGTAGTGCTGGGCTGATGGCTGTACTTGATGATCTTAGAGGTCTTTCCTGAACTTAATGATTCTATGATTCTATTTTATGCAAAACTCAGTGATGAATTCTAAGCAGTGTTTCCGGGACGTTGCATCTCTGTCTTACCTCCACATCTAGTTGGCAAGTGCAGAGCAGGAGTTTCACCCTGGATCCAACACCTATGCTTGGGGCAAATAATTAACTTTATTCAATGCCTGATATTTAAAAAATTCATGATTCTATTTTAAAAGGGACAAAAAATCTAGTGAAAACTAATTATTTTTTTTTTTCAATTGCTGCTCTAATGAGCATTTCCTAAACATTTGTGATGTTTGTGTTTGTGCTTGCAGCACTTACCTCAATGAAGGGGTACACCAGGTACGGAAGGGAGTACCATCACCTCCCCAGAGCGTGCGGCTGGTTTGCATTTCACGGCCTCAGCCTCCGCAGCAGGTCCCAGGTGGCTGTCATTGCTGCAGAGACTTAGAGGCATCACAAAGCCAGACAGCTTCCTCTGCATGGGAAGCACTCAGGCAGGAGTGTGGTCACTGCTCCTCCGCATCTTCTGCCTAAGGACTTCAGGCGAGCAGAGGTAAGGCACTCCCATGTCAGCCTTGCTTCATCACCAGTATTTTAATTTTGGGTGGGTCATTTTCCATTCCGATTTTGTGATGAAGAGTAGCTTCTGTTCACATCTAGCTGGCTTATCTATCACTGTGCATTCCTTCAGCTGTTTCACACCCTCCCTCCCTCCTTCCATCTCCATTTGTAGTGCTGTGTTTAACCCCACAGATGTTCAGCAAACACCTCCCTACCTCCTACGACCAGTTTTTACTGTCAAGCATGATGTCATAGAGAATATCTCTTTGGTCTGTTGTCCCAGCTGCGTCCCTTCCCATGCTGTACAGTTCCTGCCTACTTGCTGGTGGGGCAATGTGAGAAACAGAAAAGACCTTAATGCTGTGTAAGCACCGCTTAGAAATAAATAAAACGTCAGTATTTCCTCAACACTGTTGTGGTCACAAATCCAAACCGTGTCCGTATGAGCTATGAAGAAAATTAACTCCATGCTAGCCAAAGCCAGTGCACCCTCCAAACCCATCAGCCGACTGCACGGACAGCTCCTGCCAGTACAGCCCTTGGCTGCCCGTTCCTCTATCCTTCTTTCTACATCATCTATCCATCTATCTACATACATGGTCATCATCCGTCCCTGCTTTCCCCACCGTTTTTTCCTCTCAGTGTTTTCCACAGCTCGTGAGGCTTTTGCTGCAACCTGGGGCACTGCAGGGATGCCACTGCTGCTGTCGGGGGGAGAGTGTGGATATTTCTATAGAGAGTAACGGCCAGTGTTATAACAGCACATTTCAGCCAGGATTTAAAACCCCAAGAACCACGTTTTTTGATGGGATCTTTCACAAAACACAAGTTATGCTCCCTCTGCCGATGGAAGCGGCTGGTGCCAGACACACAGAGATGGTGGACCCGTTTCTCTGCTCCTTACTCGCCGAGAGCCTGACAGGTGGTGCTGTGCAGCATGATCGAGCAAGGATTATGCGTTGTCTGAGGCTCCGTGTTCATCCTTTTGGGCAGAAGCCGAGCATCCGGAGGAGATGGATAGTGCACTCCTCCCACCCCATGGCATGGCACCCACCCTGCCAGTGGGAATTCATCCCTTCCCTGGATGCAGACACTTCGCTGATATGTCTCAACAAGGGCAAGAATAAAAGGAGGGTGGGAGGAGCAGGTGGGAAATATTCCTTCCTCATCCTCACTGTGGAGCAATCAAAATGAACAGCTTTGTGGAGAGGCACTGGAGAAGGAAGAAAGGGTAGGAATCCCAGTCTCTGGGGCAGCCCCATGGGTGAAGGACAGGTCTTTTCCCAGTTTAATGAATATTTATTCCAGCCAGAACAGTTGATATGCATGCAATCAACACAGCAATCCTTCTTTTTTTTTTTGTGGGACATGAAGAGCGCATTTACAGCTGATGAGGAGTCAGTACATCCAGATTCAAACACTTAAATCTATATTTTCATGTTGAAGATAATTAGAGCACCCTGGAAAGCTGTCTGCTAATTAGCTGGCAAAGTAAAGAGTGCAGGCACAGATGTCTGGAGCTTTGTCTCTGAAGTGGGGCGGCTGGAAATAAACTAATTCCATTTTTCATGGCACACTAAGGAGTTTAGCCACATGCCCTCCAATTAAACAATGCCACGTTCCCTGTTTGTGTAGACAGATGGAGTGTGAATTCCTTGAGTGCTGAGGGCTGGAAAAGTTTAACTTCTTCCACATCACCCACTGCAGCCCCTGAAGACAGCGGCAGACAAGCCAGAAAAATAATTAGCGTAGGTTAGAGGAGCACTTTATAACTTTGGTATTTTTCTAGTTATGCCTCAAAAGGTACTGCCTTTTGTATTTGTATTAGTATTTGTATTTTGTATTCAAAGCTCAAACACTTCAGGCACGGCTTCTCTTTTGTGATTTGTATTTCTCATAGCACTGTATTTCCCTGACAGATCTGGGGGCTGTGGATTGGAAGCCCTTGGTTGACAGATCTGTAGAAGAAATGGGTTTGTGTACACATTGTTTAATTTTACCTGTAACTGTCAGCTGTTTTTTGCTAAGAATTATACCTGCTGTGTGCATTACTAACACATACGTTGACTGAAATACCTGTCACTTTGAATAGCTCGATGGGCTGTCAGTAAGAACTATAGTAACGGCAGTAGCAATTAGAATGGTAAATAATCTCTGAAGTGAAGGGAAACCATAGCATTCTAAATTTGCCAATGTCTTACCAAATTTAGGCCCCTCCTGGGGGATCAAAGTGGGTGACAGATAAATTTCAGTAGTTGCTGCTGTTTCTGCAGCTCCCTGGAATGCTTGTCAGAGAGCTCGGTCCCATGGTGTCAGGAGATGCACAGACACAAAATAGGGAGAAAACTGCAGCCTTTTCCCCTTTCCCTCCCACTGAAAGGTGGGTTAAACAACAGAAAAGGGTGTGAGTGGAGGACCGGAGGTCAAGCAGGACTGGATCTCCCAAGAGCCAAACCATGGTCCAAACTCAGTGGCCGGGCAGGGACCAGTGGTTTGCAGAGTTCGTGCACAGGGTGAAAGGTGAAAACCTGAAAATGCAGCAAGTAAGCTGAGGGAGCTGATGGGGCAAGCAAGGACAGACAGCAGGCTGGAGGAGAAACAGCCTGGGAGGGGAAACGGGCATCTGTCATCTGCTGCAACAGCCCATGGGCAAGGGGAGGGCTGCTCAGAGGAGCAAGGATGGTGAGAGATCCACCATGGTCCTCCTGCAGTGTCCTGCATGAAAATGCACGGAGTGAGGCTGTGGGCATCGGGGACTGTGAGTGGAGGTGTGGGAAAGGCTGAGGATCAAGGCAACAGGCTGCAAATCTGATGTAGAGAGCTGGGGAGGGACCCATGTGGAAGCAGAGACCACAGCCCGAGTGCCAGGGAAGGATGATGATGTTGCTCACAGTAACTGAGAGAAGAGGCTGTAGCCAGGTCTGGGAGGGATATAGCCCTAGCGCAGTAACTGATGGGATCATTGACTTTACAGTTGAGGAGCCTGAGGAAAATAAAGCAGGAGAAAGGACTGAACCAGCATTGCAAAGTGCTCATCTCTACTCTGGCACATCTTCAAGGAGGAGAAATGAAATGAGATCTCCATGCCGAGACACCAGACTGTTCCTTTTCATTGCCCTGTAAAATCTAATCCTGCATTCCCTTCGAATTGCTAATGAAAAAGGGTCTTTAACACAGACAGGGCTCAGCGTGGAGCAAGCATGTCCCCAGGGAACAGCAGTCACATCCTGGCTTT
>NW_009707692.1:25691-49590 GCF_000703405.1 Apaloderma vittatum | reverse complement strand
GTAATGATCAGTTCTTGACGTGGAGAACTGCAGCTCCCAAAAGTCAGAAAGCTTATGGAGGTGGAGGGACACTGTACAGCTGATGGTTGAATTATGAGCTTCTCTATGCCAGGACAGAGCAAGCTGTTTATCTGATTGACAGAGGTGAGGTGTTGAGTGCGTTGCACCAGAGGGCAAAAGGACTCCAGAGGTCTCCTCCTGGATGAAGAGTAAAAGCAAACTTGCATCTCATACAGAAAACCCACCTCTGGACTCGAGAGCCATGGAGGGAGTTTGCTGGTCCTTGCTCTGGCTTTTCCCTGTCCTGTAGAAGAGCAAGAGAAGGAGCACCATGCAGATGCCCAGACCTGTGCCCCGACATTACCAGAAGACTCCCTCACCTGGTACCTGTGTGTGGCTTCCAGTGCGCTATGAAGGAAGTTCTTGCATCCCTTCTGTGCGGGTGCTGCAGAACACCTCTTCCCTGCTGGCTCTGAGCTTCATCCTCATTTCAGGTATCTTTGTTTTGTTTTGTTTAATTTCTTTACACCACTCTTTCTCTCCATGAATGAATATCAGATCTGGTGATCTTCTCCCTCCCTAAAAATAACCTTGGTGGCACAGACCTGATGGAAGTGCCTTTGTACCAAGTGGTTTCTGCGCCTTCGAGTGCTGTTCACAGCTGAGAACTCTGAGAGCGCGGCATCATTTTGCAGCCAACAAGCATTCATCAGCGTCCTGCCAAAAAGCAACGTGCTGAACGACTGCTCACCCAAGAGTGGGAGATTTTGGACTTGGATATTCTCGTATGTACAAACACAAGTGCTGTTTTCCAGTATAAATGAAGTAAACAATAACCAAATCACCCTCTCGCAGGGACAAGAGCTCTGTCAGGTCCCTGTAGTGTAAGGGAACCACTTCTGCACGCTGAGAAGAGAAGATTTCAGTCCTACATACCCACCTTGCCAAGGATTGTCCTTCCTTACAGGTCCCCTCACCCGGGGGCAGGTGCCAGACATTCAAAACCCACCTGGACTCGTTCCTGAGTGACCTAATCCAGGGGACCCTGCTCTGGCAGGGCGGTTGAATTGGAGGAGCTTTCGAGGTTCCTTCCAGCCCCAGCATTCTGGGATTCTGTGATTCTGTGGTATCAGCACCTCAGCTGGTCGTCTGGACCCCACTGATCTCAATCAGGTGCTGCCAGAAGGCACTTTGAGTCACCCTGGTGTTTGCACCAGTCAGACAAACGGTGCTACAGCCCTCCCTGGCGAGAGAGGTGTCTGAGAGTACCCAGTGCTTCATTACATGCACGTCCTCCAGTTAAAACTAGTAATCACTTTAATAGTAATACTGACAAAGTTATCTGAAAATATCTAACAACTGACATGTGAAAATCAGCCCGGAAAAAGCAGGTCACTTTGCCTTAAATATTGAGCAGTGCCTCGTTATGGGCTGCCTTAATATCTTGCCTTCAGGCTGCCAGTGGATGCATATTTCTATGTATATAACTTCTGTATTTCTATATGTCTATATTTCTCTCTATATTTCTATATGTCTATATTTCTATATATTGATATGTCTGTATGTCTGTATTTATATATTTATATTTTTATACTTTTATACTTTTATATTTTTATTTATATATTTATACTTTACATATATATTTTTATACACCACAAATTTCCCCAGGAATCCCAGTCTCACTGGATGCCTCTAGTTTTTGTGTTTTTTTTGTTGATCCACTGTCTTAAAGGAGGTGATGCAAACCTACTACTAAGAGTGAATCCCAGTGTCAAGCTAGAGACCGCTGTGGAGCTGTTTGGGGAAGCACTGGGAGCTAAGCAGGACTAGAAACTGGGTGTGAAGCTCAAGTAGGACTTGAACGTGGTGTTGATTTCTGGGTTCAGCAAGGAGACATCAAACAGGGGGAAATTTTCCTGGGAGATCCTGTGCAAAGGACAGATGCAAATCTACCAAGAGCAGAGAGAGATGGCGGTAACATCTCCCTTTCCTGGCAGCTGTGGCCTCAGGCAGCCTTGTCAGGAGGTGAGACTCCTGAAGACACTGACTGACCCATGAAAAGGTTCAGGTTTGGCCTTTTTTCAGCAATGGGACCATTTATTGCCAGTGGGTTTCAGAGCACTGCCCAGAGCTGTCCACCTCCCCACATCCCTGCCCATGGAAGTGTGCTTGTGTCCCTGGTTGGGGTAGGGACCTCCTCGGCTGTCCCACCGCGCTCTCCAGACAGCTCACAGGCAGCCTTGGCATTGGCTTTTTTGCCCCCCCCCCCCCCCAGCACCCGCCCCATCCCTGCCCTGCGCTCCCCAGGTGTGGCAGCCAGTTTGCTTGCTTTGTCTGCAGAGAAGGGAATCTTAGAGCAGGAGCCGAAGGTGTGGGTGCTGAGTATCTGGCGTTCGGTGGCGGTGACGGCTGGCGTGCACGCATCTCACGGGTCGTAGGGAGCTGTGTGAGTCAGCCAGCCAGCCTGGCAGGCACCTGAGCAGCTGCCACCTCTCACTCCAGAAAAGGCACCTCCTAGAAGACCTCTCCCGTTGCCACTGGAGAAGACAGCGTGGTGGAGTGGATGGACCTGGGTCACGAGGGCACCTTCCACGTTCTTAATGAAAACAGATTTTTTTTTTTTTTTTTTTTTTTTTTTGTGGAGTCTGCAGAAAAATGAGGGTTCTACCTCACCAGAGCAGTGGCAGGTGAGCATCAGCTGACAGCAAATGTTTCAGCCCTGCTTTATGAAGTGGGTGCTCTGAGACTGGCTCTTAGGCAAGCTGCAGTTTTTTCTCTCCTCCTTTGGCTTCTCCTGCCTCTCATCTGTGGCCTGTGAAAAGCTACTTCTGCTTCATCTGAAGAAAAAGGATGAAAAGACTTGAAATTTAAGTATGCCACTCAAATGGTGGAAAAAAAATATACTCATTTCCCATTTTGTCTACACCAAAGTGCAGTAGCTGTTGCAGAAGGGGATATTCTCTTGCTGGAGCTGCCGCTCCTGCTTCCCTGCTTTTATCCACCCCATGGAGAGATAGCAGAGCATGGAGGCTCCTCGTGGGTGGCCACAGAAATCAGGACTGCTCAAGTAAACAAAGGGCTCCAAGAAATGCAGGGCCAGGTCTCCATCCGTCCATCTCCTTTCCATCCATTAGTACTCCTTGGTTCACACTAAAAATAGACCAAAGGTCCATAACGTGCCCGAATTTCATAACTGGAGTTTGAGGTGTCTGACCTTCAGCTCATTCTGCTGCCTACCTCTCTCAGATATAGAGCAGTGATGTTGTAAACAGTGTTTGTTTGCCTGTTTATTGGGATATTTTACATACAAAATTACAGCGCAGCTCTGTTAGCAACGATCTCCTTGTGATGGATTGTTCCAAACTGTTGCATCAGCAAAGATTTCTGGTATTTTTGAAAGGGATTACATCTGCATAGGACTTTTGGAAATTGCTAGCCTAGGATTATTGTAGGTTTTGCCTTTCTTACAAAAAAAGTTAATGCTGAAGATTGAATTCTACCTTTTTCCTTCTGCAAGGAGAGTCGCTGTTCCCATCTGAGCACCTTCCCATAGAATCATTTAGGGTGGAAAAGACCTTCAGGATCACTGAGACCAACTGTTAACCCAGTTCTGCCAGGTCCACCACTAAACCAGGTCACTAAGCAGCACATCAGCCTGGCTTTTAGATACCATCACACAGTCCAGGGAACACTCTTCAAATAATGAAAGCTGCTGCGGGAAGACCTTTTGGAGACATCAGCCCTGCAGTGTAAGTATTTTAATCATGAGAGGTTTATTTTAACAGCGAAAGACTTTTAACGGTGAGATGTTTAAGTTCTGGGGGGGGGTGAACTGTCCATCTCCCAGTGGTGTAGAAGCCAGATCAAATGTCTTTATGCCAAGTTTCGTCACACAACAGATGAAACCTCCTGGACAGTGATCTTGAAAGAGACAATCCTGTGATTTCTGCAAGAATGCATTGCTTGAACTCCAGGCACTTAGGAAAGGTTCCTCCCTCAGCAAATAAAGAGTCACAGCATTAAGTCTCATTACATTTACCAGCATCGTCAGTGAATTACAAGCACAGTTTGAGCCACACACATAGGGGTCAGGTTCCCTTTCTCTGGAAGAGGAGGGCCACTCCCTCCCAGAGCTTCTTAGTTCTCACCCCATAAACAATGGGGTTTAACATGGGGGGCACTAGCAGGTAGAGATTGGCCACTATAATATGGACGGGGGGAGGAATGCTGTGCCCGAACTGGTGGGTGAGGAATGTGAAGAGAGCAGGGACATAAAAGGTAAGGGTGACACAGAGATGGGATGCACAGGTGCTGAAAGCTTTGAGCTGTGCCTCTCTGGATGACAGCCTCATCACCACCCGCAGGATCACGGTGTAGGAAACAGAGATCAGGATTATGTCAAATCCCAGCACTGAAAAAGCCACGAAGAGGCCGTATATGTAACTGGCTCTGGTGTTCCCACACGCCAGCTTCACCACAGCCATGTGCTCGCAGTAGAAGTGGGAGATGACGTGGTGCTGGCAGAAGGACATCCTGTGCAGGATGAAGCAGACGGGACTCACCAGGAGGACTCCACGCACCAACACCACACTTCCGAAGCCCACCACCACCGGCACAGAGAGGATGCTGGAGTGCCTCAGCGGGCAGCAAATAGCGATGTAGCGGTCCAAGGCCATGGCTGCCAGCACACCCGACTCCACTGATGTGAAGGTGTGGATAAAGAACATCTGAGCAAGGCAGGAGGGAAACGCAATCTCCCCAGAACCCATCCAGAAGATGCCAAGCATTTTGGGTAGCGTGGATGTGGATAGGACCAGGTCAGTGAAGGCCAGCATGGCCAGGAAGAGGTACATGGGCTCGTGCAGGCTCGGCTCTGTCTTTATAATGAGGAGAAGAGTGGTGTTGCCCAGCACAGCAATGGCATACATGAGGCAGAAGGGGAAGGCAATCCAGAACTGATGTTTCTCCAGCCCAGGGATACCAACGAGTAGGAAATAGGAAGGATGGGAGGAGGCGGTAGAGTTCAGAGACATGACACCCTTCTTGTGTCTTGCTACGCTGAGGACTCTTGTGTTCTATAAGAAAGCATCAACCACCCTTGACCTGATCTGCTCAGTGGCCCACAGAGACTGGCATGAGGTAGGGTCTAGAAGGTCAGAATCCCCACCTAGCCATCCATCCCTGTGAAAGCTGCTTGCACTGTTTCAGGAGAGCACTTCTGAAACAAGTGTCCTGCCAGTTTCCACTGCAAGTGCTCTGTCCCACTGGGCAGACTGGTCCTGGGGCACGCAGACTGGGTTCCTCCTGGATCAAACTGGACAGGGAGACTGCCTAACATGCACATCTGATCTCCTCCAGTGCCCAGCCCAGGAGACCGGCTGAAAGATGTTGTGAAGTAAACCTTGAAATGTGGATAGTGGGGATACGAAGTCATTAGCACCTACAGCTCCACAAAAGCTTGTAACAACACGGTGCTGCTTGCTGGTGCAGAGGCAATGAGTGCTTGTCTCAGTCAAGAAGCATCCAATTTCAGGGCAAAAAACCTGAGCCAGTGCCATGGTATTTGACTACCCCCCTACCCTCCCCAAACGCAGTGCCTCAGTTATGTTAACTCTCTTCCCAAAAAAAAGCTGCAGCTCCTACATAGAATCCTCAAATCCTAGAATATCTTAGGCTGGAAGGGATCTCAGAGGTCATCTGATCCAGTCCCCTGCCATGAGCAGGGATGCCCTTAACCAGTCCAGGTTGCTCCAGACCTCATCCAACCTGCCTTGGACATCTCCAGGGAGGGGGCAGCCATTTAACCACCCCCGGGGGGGGGCCAGCCACAGCCTCTCTGGGCAATCTGTTCCAGAGTCTTGATCCCCCTTGCACTAAACAATTTCTTCCAAAGATCCAACGTAAACCTATTCTCCTTTAACTTAAATCTGTTTCCCCTTGTCCTATGGCTGGACACTTGTCAAAAGTCCCTCCCCAGCCTCCCTGTAGGTTCCCTTCAGGCACTGCAGGCAGGGATAAGGTCCCCTGGAGTCTTCTCCAGCTGAACAATCCCAGCTCCCTCAGCCCAAATGTTGGTTCATGGTTTTCCCCTAATACCTGGGAAAACTCATTTCCTGAAGAGCCCTGCAGTCTAGATAAGGTCAATATTCCTGACATAATAAGACCCTTCAGAAAACTTCCTGCGGTCAATTGTTCTGGTTCTAGAGAGCTACAGGGAGCAGAGGGATGGAGGAGACAATGGTAGCTTTCCCGAGGAGAGCCAGGCTTTTCTGCCCAGGGGTCTGGGCCACTGCAGCTGCTGCAGCCCAGCCCAGCGTGGCCACCAGCCACCAGCTGGGGCTGGAAACCTTACCGATGAGTATGGCTTGGGGTCACTGCACTCTGGGAGAAGTTTCCTGAGGGTTTTTCACCACGTGGCTCTCAACGTTCTAGAATTTGAAACAGTTGGCATTTTCCTTTCTTCATTCCACCTCCTTCCTGCCAGCTGCTTCTGCTGATGCTGCTTTGCCTAAAACATCGTTCTTCCGTGGAGAACGCTGCGACAGGGAGTGTAGTTCCCAGGAAAAGAGAACCTGACAGACAGGAGCGAGCCTGCAAGTTCCACTAACTGGAGACTCTTCAACGATTGCTGCTGCTGCCCAGGTGGGGTGATGGTGTAAAAAGGGCTTGTTGTGGAGCAATGAATTGCTAAATACTCACCGACCTTCTGCAGGTTTCCATAAAGGGACTCTGCACTGCAGAGACCAGGGGTTGTTTATCTCCTACAGGTAAATCTCAGCAGGGAGCTCTGCATTTCCCCTGCTATTCAAGGTATAATTGGAGAAAAATAACTACTTTTTAACTCCCTCAGTGCTGATGGCCTCACAGACATAGCTGCATTTTGCCCAGCTTTGTACCTGAGTTCTTGCAGTGAGTTTATCAGGCAGAGACTTAGGAGCAAAGGGGCAGTTCAAGATTCCATCACAGGACTGGGTTTGTAATGAAAACTGCAGCAGCACGAATTCAGAAGTACTTTCCAAACATCAGCAATCTGTCCTTTCTCTGTGTTTTATCCATAGCTCTAATATAGACTTAGAGAGAGAAGACAGTGACATCATCCCCATCACACAGGTAGAGAACGGTGAAATACCAAGAGGCACAAAGCCACGCTCCGTGAATAAAGTTTGGAAAACAAGATGGAGAGGAAGAATCACAAGCAGTTTTCATCTTTACTCAGGGGAATTTCATCATTTCTCCCTGCTCTGAGGCTCTATTAACTGTCTTTCTGAGAAATAGATGGCTAAGAAATATAATCCAGCATTTTCAGGATGGTTCATTCATTTTTCTTTATTAATTTTTCTCTCAGCACGAAAGAAAAAAAATAAGGAACATATGGAGAGCGAACAGGAGCTATTTCTCAATGCCACGGCCATCTGAAAAGAGTTTAGATCCATAGTGTGCCTCTGAAAAATTCATTCCCACTTCCAAAATCACATTAGGCAGGTACAGATTGTTTTCATTTTCATGATTATTTTTTTTGAACCCTTCTAAGCTCTAATAAGACAGAATATGACAAAAATGACAGGGGACAAAATTACATTTAAGTCCCAGATGTCAACTAGTAACTCACTTAAATGAAAATATTTATTTTGAAATAAAATGTGCTTTAATTCAGCAGTAAAGGTTATAACAAGATATGTTTCATGGAGGCTGAAGCTATACGAACACAGACTACAAAAAGGACACCCATTTTACTCTCAATATTAGCTGGCAGTTGGGAGAAACTGCACGAAACGCCACAAAATGTTGCTGCCCTTTGACAGCATGAGTCTTTCGTAAGATACCTCTTCTAGCACACCTAGAAGTTATGGACAAGATGCAAGAGCCCCTGAGTACAGCACTTAGACCTGTCTTCCATTTTCCCTGATGGAACTCACAGTTCATTGCCTGCTTTCCACGTATTTCCCTGTATTTCTCAAGTTATTAATTATTCAGGGTTAAACTTGCTTATATTATGCCAGCGTGTATGGGGCAAGAGGAACATTGCCCAGAGGGGCTGCACTACCTCCGTCCTTGAAGGTTTTTAGGACCCAGCTGGATAGAACCCTGCGCAAACTGGCCTGACATGAAATAAAACTCCCTACCTATTTCAGACCTGCCACCTGTATGCTGTAAATCAATGCAGATTTAGGGGCTCCATAAATTTTATTTTTCTCTTTCCTTTTTCTCTGGCAGTTCCTTCTGATATTTGTTGTTTGGGGCTCCAGGTTGGCTTTCCCAGAGACAGATCCATCACACCTCCAAAGGATTATCCCATAGTCTACTGAGCATTTGACAAACCACACGTAGGTCCTGCAGCTGATTTTGGTCCCTAGTGCAAAAAAGGCATCAGCAATGTGGAGTGACTTTGGCTGATGGCTTGCAGGATGGCTGGGATTGGAGCAATGTCCCATGAGGAGAAGCTTAGGAAAATGGGCTTGTTCATCCTGGAAAAGAAAAGGTTTGGAGAAGACCTAATGTCAGAATAGCAGCCTTCCTCCACCCTTATCAAGAAGATGGAACCAAGCTCCTCACTATGTGGCATGGCAGAATGGGTGAACACAAGAGTGAGTTGAAACGAGAGGTTCAAAGTGGATATGAAGAGAAGCTTTTTCACAATAAGAGCAATCAAGTACTGTAACAGGGACCCAAAGACATTGTGAAACGTCCGTCCTAGTATGTTTTCAACACTGAATTGGATATAGCCCTGAGCAACCTTCTCTGACTCTGGAGCTGCCCCTGCTTTGAGCAGGAGATTGGATTAGAGATGTCCTAAAGTCATTTCCAACATGACTTACTCTGTGGTAGTCATCTGCTGATGGAGATATCAGTGTTCAAGAGCATGTGGGTCTGCTGATGGAGTGTAGGTCAGACTTCTTAACAGTACCTGGTGCTGCTCCAGCCACCTGTGAAGGGTCCTGCTGCACGGGGCTTTGTGCACTGCTCCCCGTATAGGCAGAGCCAGCGGCTTCAAATGGGAGACCATGTGCCCCCGGCACCTGGCACTGGGAGCAGGAACAGCAAACATGTCCCTGAGCATGGTGATGCAGCCACCTCAAGGATGGAGACCACAATTCACAATAACCAGCAACAAGACGAGAGTTTAAACCGAGAGGAAAAGAAGAGATTGCTCGATTGTTTGATTGATTGATTGTTTGTTTTCTACTTATAAAGAAACAGATTTATTTTTTAAAAGATTAAGGACATTAGGAAAAGAACTAGAGGTAAACCTTCTTCAGATCTGTGAGTTTCTTTGTGAAATCTTATTGTACATCATCCTTTCCTAGGATCTTCATTTTTTTTCCAAAACAAAGTGGAATCTCCATCCTTAGGGATGTTCAAAAGCTGTCTGGACACAGTCCTGGGCCACCAGCTCTAGCTGGCCCTGCCTGGGCTGGGGGGTTGGACAGGGTGACCTTCAGAGGTGCCTCCAACCTCAACCATTCTGTGATTTGGTAACGGGTGAAAACAAAAGCAGTTTGCTTTCAGACCTTCTTCGCTGGCCCTAGGGCTTGTTGACTTTCTCTGTATTAAAAGTTTTGTAGTAGTGTCCCGCTGGCAGGAGAGTCATGAGAATGAAGGGCTGTCAGGTTTGCTGTTTCATGGGGAACACTTAGCAAGTATAAAAAAGGCTTGAAAGCTGAAGGTCTTGAAGTTAACTCACAATGTCTAAGGAATTCCAAGCATGTGTCAAGGCAAAAGTAAGAAATACATTTGACTTGGAAACACATTGGACTTCCTTCAGCATGAAAATATCACTGACATTTATAGTTGTTAATTTTTTCTCTTGAGATATTGTCATTTTATTGAATGTGATTATTAGTTGAAATTATTTTTACAATTGCTACCAATAAATTTCAATCTGAAATTTTTCCAGAGAATCTGCTACAAGGAGTCTGAGCTGCCTTGGCTGAACACAGACAGAACAAGGCCAGAGATGTCAAGGGCTTCTGAAGTGCATTTCTCCACCTATGAAGTCACTTGTTGTAATTATTTTACTTAGAGATTGATGCTACAGCCAAAGTTTCTGGAAAAAAATTTGCTAAAATGTTTTTGGAAAGTGAACAAGTGGAAACCATGAATTAACTAAATAATTCAAAAAACCCTGTAGCATTTACTCAGCTCTGTCATTGTTTCTGATGAGATGAGAACAAAGAAGTCCAATGTAAAGACATCTTTACCAGCTTGCTGAGTCACTTTTCCTTCCCACTGTGCTACCTGATGGATCAGGGTTGGATTTAGATTGTTGTAGGAGATCCTCTCTGAGTTTGGTGAAGCTAAGCACTTCTGGACTGTTGTTTTTTACTTTCTACCTTGTGGTAGCACATGAGAGTCCTCTACCATGTGCTAGGTGCCACACCAACAGAGGACAGTCCTGCACCAAAGACTCTAAGTGTAAAACAAGAGAGCTGGTGGGAGGATACAGGAGTCAGCGGCTGAGCACAGGTCACTGGGCAGTTCTGTCATTGAATACATGAATTAGATTCAGGATCCTCCTCTGTATCTCTTTGGTCCTCACGCCATAGATGATGGGGTTGAGCACAGCAGGCACCAGGATGTAGATGTTCCCCATGGTGACATGGACCAGTGGAGCCAGGTCCTTTCCAAACCTGTGCACCACAGACAGCCCAATGAGGGGCACGTAGAAGGCCAGGACCACGCAGATGTGGGCAATGCAGGTGCTGAACACCTTGAGCCTCTCCTTCCACAAAGCCAGTCGTAAGACAGCCTTGAGGATGAGGACGTAGGAGAGACAGATGAGGATGGCATCCAGCCCCATGACCAGCAGGATGGCGGTGAGGCCGTACACCACGCTGGGGGTGGTGTTGGCGCAGGCCAGGTTCATCACATCCTGGTGCAGGCAGAAAGAGTGGGACAGCAACCGGGATCTGCAGAAGGGAAGGGGCAGGAGGAGCAAAGGCAAAGGCAGGAAGAAGAGAACTCCCCTGGCCATGGCTATCAGCCCTATCTTCGCTGTTGCAGCGTTGGTGAGGATGGCAGCATGTCTCAGCGGGTGGCAGATGGCCACGTACCGGTCCACGGCCATGGCCAGGAGGACAGTCGACTCAACGGCTGAGAGGGTGTGGATGAGGAACATCTGGACAAGGCACGCGCTCAAGCTGATCTCCGTGATGTTGAACCAGTAGGAGGAGAGGGTGCGCGGCACCGTGGAGGTGGAGAGGGCCAAGTCGATGGCAGCCAGCATGCAGAGAAAGAAGTACATGGGCGCGTGCAGGCTGGGCTCCGTCTTCACGATGAACAGCACCGCGCAGTTGCCGGCGACCGCCAAGATGTACATGGAGCACAGGAGGATCGCCATCCAGAACTGGGCAGCCTCCAGCCCCGGGATGCTGGCCAAGGTGAACGCTGGTGCGCCGAGGTCAGAGCTGTTGGGGAAGGGCATGGCATGTGGGGTGAAGAGCAGTCATGCTCTGCCACAGCACATCCTCTTAAACAGCGGCTTCGTAAGTCCTTTCCCATGACTGTGAATCCCATGGGGTTGTGCCTGTGAAATGTGAGGGAATCTGCTGGGCTGAGACAGAGAGCTCCTTTCTTATTTCTTTAGCACACTATTGCTATGCACAATAACGTAAAATGGTGACACTTGAATTTGAAGAGGAATTGCCTGAGTTCTTTTAAATGCAGAACTCTGGAAAAGCAACATTTTAAATTGTAAACCCAGCAGCTGATCTTGTTTTCTTTTAAAGGACAAAATTAAAATCAAACAAACAAACAAACAGATTTTTAGTACTTTCTGTCAAACTTCAGTTCTGCTTGAGTTTTTCCGGATGTGCTGTGCTGCCTTGTCAGAAATAGCCTCTGTGAAACTGGCCCTGCTGCCTCCCACAGTCCATCACTCCCAAGTACTGCAGACTCTCAGTGAGGCACGCATATATACTTGTTTGCACACACAGACCGGGTTTTCATCCCTCCTGCCTGAAAACACACAGGGAAACATCAGAATATCTGTAGAGAAAAGAATTCTGATTATTCACTTATTCTGTGTCTGTAAACTTTCTAGGACTGTTGTGATCCAAGGAGAATAGAGTTCAGTGGTCATGGTGGTGTTGGGCAGACGACTGGACTAGATGATCTTAGAGAGCTTTTCCAACCTCAATGATTCTACGAATCTAGGAAGATACACAGAAGCCTTTGCTTTAGCTACCCTTCTATTCTCAGGCATCAGAGTTTTAAAAACATTGGGATTTACAAAGTGTTGGGATGGAACATCAAAAGTTGATGCAGCAGCAGTTTCAGTCCCCAGCCTGGGACAGGGGTGCAGACCCTCTCTGACTCACAGCGCTGAGCTCAAACTGAAGAGAAAGGGGGGATAACTCGACCCCCTGAGTGGCATGGGACTTTGTTCACCCACCCCACGGATCAGGCAGCAGGTCCATAGCTGTCCCTACTCTGTCTCCCCTGCCGGTATGGACAGCATGAGGTCAAGCACATAACTGCTGTCTGCAGCATTACTGAGCTTTATGCTTATTCCTTTCATGCTCAATCCAAGTAAAACATGTAAAATTGTCTTCTGGCAAGCTCTGCAGGCTATTAATACAGCTATTTAAAAAGTAACATTCGGTTGTGAAAACGTCACATTTTCACTGCACATCTGTGATGAAGCCATTATCTTAAAATAGCAAACCTGATTTATTCCCCTGATGTGGGTTTTTTCGATCTTGAATTGGTAAAAAAACAAGACTCATACTTTATCTTTTTATACACAATTTACAAACAGTGTAGGTGGAGTGCTACTGCCAAGGTGCCTAAAAGCTATTCTAGTTATGAAATCTCCAGCGAAGCACTCACATTAAGATGCAACCTGAATGAACAAAGAGCTTCAGGAACTGCCAGCAACAATCTGAGCAAACTTACCTGCCAGCCAGTGGAGCACAATTGCAGCACGAGGCTCACTGCGCTATATCTATCATCCTGGTCACTTCTGAGACAATGTGACTAAGAGAGACACACGTACAAACTGAATAATCCTTGGATGTTTCGGTTCATCTTTAGCTCTTTGCCATCGATAAACACACCGACGTTTTCAAAGTGACTAATGATTTTGGCTTGCTGGTGGGATGAAAACCAAGCACTTTAAGGACCTTGCTTTCTGTAGAGATGAAAACTGGATCTGTTTCTTTGAAACCATAGGTAAATGCAGATTTATTTTCCTGCAGTGTTCATCCCACCAGCAGGCTTCAATAACTGAATTTAACAAGAGGTAAGCACATTCAGACAGTAAATCCATCCATGCCAGAGGACCTCTATGGCAGATGATCTCAGTAAATGTTCATAGACATTGACCAGACTTGTCCCATGGAGCCAAAATTGGTCTGAGACCAACTTCCCAGGATGGGGCAGGCACCCGAATCCATCTCTGCACTGCTCCCTCCTGTGATGTGGCAGCAAGAGGGAGATATATATCCTTCAAAAGCCCTCTGAGCATTCTGTAATAGGTAGACATTTATCCATATCATCTCACCAGAAAAAAAAATAAGTATACATCAAGCCAAAATTCTACTTCAGAGGGAAAAGATAAAAGACAAATTAAAACCACAAAGCACCACTCTAATTCAAAGCATTTTTGAACCAAAATTAAAATTCATCTTAATGGATGGTTTGATCAAATGTGGGCTTTTGTTGTTTGTTTTTTTTGGGATTTTTGTTGTTTTTTCTTCTTAGTTGTTTGTTATCGCGTGTGAGCAAAAGAGCTGTACCTGCTTGTAGCTCTGCTGCTTTTTTATAATGATGCCCAAATCCTGGCTACGTCCGTCACCCTGGGCAGGCATTTTCTGTATTTGGAGTCATACAAGCTGTGCCTGTACTAAAGGTAGCGGAACATGGCTGGAGCCTCACGTCATCTTCACCTGTGGTGGATCCCGTTATCATCCACACCGTTAACCCATTCTTTACCTCCAGTGACATGCCTGGCTGCTGCCTCAGGCAGTGCCTGACTTGAACAAGGAGGTAGGAGCAGCTGGGGAATAAAGTCTGCTGGGCTGGGGAGTAAAGCCATTCTGGTTGGGAAAGGAGGAAAGGTGAGACATGGATGTGGCCAAGAAGCACCAGGTGTCTTCAGAACAGAGAACTGTCCTTATCCCTCTTGTAGTTCTAGTGTGGACAAAGCCACAGAGTGCAGCATGGTCTGCAGCACGGCTCTGCCTGAGCGAGGGTAAGGGGAGAGTTTCCAAAGGCAGAGGAGATGCACGGAACAGGGCTCAGAGAGGGCTCAGCACCGGAGGAGATGGCTGTGGGAACCAAAGGGAGGTGGCAGGAATTGTATTTCTTCTCCTTCTCCTTCTCCTTCTCCTTCTCCTTCTCCTTCTCCTTCTCCTCCTTCTCCTTCTCCTTCTTCTCCTTCTCCTTCTCCTTCTTCTCCTTCTCCTTCTCCTCCTTCTCCTTCTCCTTCTCCTTCTCCTTCTCCTTCTCCTTCTCCTTCTCCTTCTCCTTCTCCTTCTCCTTCTCCTTCTCCTTCTCCTTCTCCTTCTCCTTCTCCTTCTCCTTCTCCTTCTCCTTCTCCTTCTCCTTCTCCTTCTCCTTCTCCTTCTCCTTCTCCTTCTCCTTCTCCTTCTCCTTCTCCTTCTCCTTCTCCTTCTCCTTCTCCTTCTCCTTCTCCTTCTCCTTCTCCTTCTCCTTCTCCTTATCCTTCTCCTTCTCCTTCTCCTTCTCCTTCTCCTTCTCCTTCTCCTTCTCCTTCTCCTTCTCCTTCTCCTTCTCCTTCTCCTTCTCCTTCTCCTTCTCCTTCTCCTTCTCCCCCCTCCCCTCCTCTCCCCCCCTCCCCCCCCCCCCTCTCCTCTCCTCTCCTCTCCTCTCCTCTCCTCTCCTCTCCTCTCCTCTCCGATGCCTCTGATATTCTTGTGCCTGATAAAAAATAAATCCATTGTTAAGCACTGGAACAGATACCGTGGTTCAAAGTGAGGAGCTCAGGGCATCACAGAATTGGAATTGGCAGCTTTAAGTCATTCATCTATCTCTTTGTTCTTGCACGCAGATGCTAAACCACAATTAAGTTCCCTACCCCCAGAGGCAGCCACAAAGGTTTTCGAACATATGTTCCTAAAAGACAGTACCTTAGAGAGAGGTTCCCAGATCCTGAGTGTCTGCTCGGTGCCCTCCAGGTACACAGGCTGGGAAGCACACGGGGCAGACGAAGCTCTGCTGAACTGTGTGACTGAGATGTACCAAGTGCACTGCAAGCCTCACCCCACCGTGGTCTCTGTCTGTGTTTATAAATGAGTTAATAAATCTCCCACACACTTCCTCCCTGGCTGTCCGTCCCCTCTGAGCATTTCTTTGCTGCTGCAGAGGCTCCTTGGGGTTTTGCTGCTCCAGAGAACGTCTGTAGCCAGGAAGAACAGGGAGGAACTCTGGAAGTTTTCAGAACGGGAGCTGTGCTGTGCAAGGATCCTGCAAGCTAAGCATGTCCCCAGCAAAGCTCTTTTCTAGGCTTTTCTGCTGGAAGTTGTGTTTGTCCACTTATGTTAATCTTTCCTCTGATAACAGCTGGCTACAAGCACCAGGTTAGACCTTAGATATTTGGGTGCTATCTCAGTGCAAACAGAACCTCTATCCCCAGACCCTTTGTGCCAGCGCTCGGGCGTAGGTTCTGGAGGGGGGTATTTCTGAACAGTATTTCATCCTGTCCGATGAACCACTGGGATCCTCAGCAAAGCAACCAGCACAACGCAAAACAAGCGGTGGCCTGGGAATCCTCCCTCAGGAATCTCCCTTCTGCCTTGCCGCTTTTTTATGGGATGTTCCCTCGTTATTCTTTTTCCTTTGTTCCAGGTACTGGTGTGTGCAGAGCAGAATAAAGACACTAATCCCAGGTTAGTCCGACGCGAAGTGCCTGGCAGGAGGCCAAAACAGGCCAGTTCTGGTGTGTGATCCTGTCCCCATACCTTCTGCTGCTTCACCCTTCCCAGGTGAACACTGACCATTTCTTCTTACCCTCTCCACCATAGTTAAGACTGGACAAAACGTGGCTTAAGATGAACAAAAATATAGCTGTGTATTTTGAAGGCATTAAAGATTTTGGGACATTTTACTTTATCTGTGGGAGGATGCAAGTCAGGAGAATCATGACACCTTTCTGCACGCCTGGCTGAGGGCCGTCCTGCAGCACGGCAGTGAGATCCTGGGAGTCACTGTCACCTCCCACCTGTGGACTTGCCCCTGCAGATCTCCCGTCCCTCTGAGGGGCACGGTCAGTACCTGCCAGACCTCACCTGGAAGATGGCAGTAGGTGATCCTTAGTGTTAGGAAGTTTAGCCATTCCTATGATATTATTTTTAAAACACTCTTTTATCAACACAAGAGCTAGCCCCACCACAGCCCCAAACATCGACCTGATGCATATCTAATTCATACAATCCTGTGCTCTTCTACAGCAAATCCTGAAGATTTTAAGTAACTCCAATCTAATATTTCTGCATCATATAAAGAGAAATAATCAATTCTTTTGACCTTTTACAATGAACAGGTGCCTTTTATTAGAGATATCACACACACACATTACATTAAATGAGAAACAACAGCTGGAACATTAGACTTGGCAAGACAGCAAGACTCAGCAACAAAAAGAGATGCAAAAGCAGCAATTTCCATCACTGTAGGTGTGTATGGCACTTCAGAAACACAGATGAAGGCCGAGCCTTTCTTACAGAGGGACTGAGAGTGCTGCAGGCCAACTTAACAGGACCTTAACAGCGAACACTTGGTATTCAGCCTCTGGAGCTGAGCTCCATCTCGGGGGACATTTCCAGTTAAACAGCTAATGACTGGAATATTCTGAGTAGCTCCAAACTCTCGGCCCCAGCCTTGTCTTGTTGAGCTTGCTGTAACATGCGGTGAGGGAACACAGACCCCCACACAAGAGCCTGAGTGAAGCTTACACGCTATTACCTGGCTGCTAGAATTTGCATAATGTTTGCTGCAGAGGTTCCTTGATCCACCCCATCATGTGACTTGAAAAGAGAGGTCTTAAAGGTCTTTTTCAACCCAAATGAATCTACAGCTCTATGCAGCCCATTTTTCTTTAATTGTCTCCCTCTACTTGGGGCTTCCATCCGTACATATCACTGATGTTAGTGCTTGGGGTGTTCACAGGCTGCTGGGAAGGACAAAAGCGCTGTGGTGTGACAAATCATGGAAGATCACAGCTCTAGGTTGAGGAACAGCGTCTGAGTGGATCTGCAGTTCTTCCACCCGGCAGTGACCCATGTGGGTGGAGCACCAAGACACCAGTCCACTGGCAGAATGGGTGGAGGAAGCTACCACTCGGGTTCGCTCTTCCTCCGCAGTGCTCTGAGCAAAGCCTCACGGATGTGGCTGGATTTTATGCTGTAGATAATGGGGTTGAGAGCGGGGGGAATTATAAGGTAGGTGTAGGCCACCAAAGTGTTAATCAGAGGGGGAACGTTCTTTCCAAAGCGATGAATCATGGACAGTCCGATCATTGGGATGAAGAACACCAGAACAGCACAGATGTGGGAGACACACGTGTTCAAAGCCTTGAGACACTCCTCCTTGGTTGCAAGGCTGACAACTGTTTTAATGATCAGGATGTAGGACAGCACAATGAAGATGAAGTCCATCCCCACCGTCGATAAGAGGATAATCATACCGTAGAAGACATTGACTTTTATATCGGCACATGCTAGCTTCATGATATCAGGATGGAAACAAAAAGAATGAGAAAGCTCAGTCTTCCCGCAGTAGGTTAGTCTCTTGAGCAAGAAGGGTATAGGAAGAAGGGAGACCATAGCTCTCAGTACAATTGCCAGGCCTATTTTTATGACAGTTGTCTTGGTCAGTATGGATGGGTGTCTCAGTGGGTGGGAGATGGCAATGAAGCGGTCAAACGCCATTGCCAGGAGCACGGAGGACTCAATGAAGGACAGTATGTGGATGAAATACATCTGCGTGAGGCAAGCATCGAACCCAATCCTTCGCATGTTAAACCAAAAAATGCCCAGGGTAGTAGGCAGTGTGCACAGAACCAAGCCCAGGTCAGTGATTGCCAGCATGGAGAGGAAGTAGTACATTGGCTCGTGAAGACTTTGGGTCTTCTTTATGATGAATAGGATCACGCAGTTTCCCAAGAGAGCAATAAGGTAGAGCACACAGAAAGGGATGGAGAGCCAGTGGTGAAAGCCTTCCAGGCCTGGGATGCCCATCATGAGGAAAGCTGAAGGCTGATAGAAGGAGCCATTGAGTTCCCACGCGGTATGAGAGTCATGCTCCATCTCAGCTCTCACATGACCTATACCTAAAACAAACCAACAAGAGAAACTCCACATAGTTGGACTCTCCATGGAATACAGATGTGGGTAATGACAAATGCCACATCCCTCCACCTCCTCACCCACCTCTGCAGATGCCCCCGTGCTGCTTAGGACGCTGCTGTAATTGCCGTAGTGTCACATATGACTACACTCTCGTTTACCCATTAAACTATAATATGAAGGGAAAGGATACACATTTTTTCTCATAAAAGAAAGAAAAAGAAATATTTTTTTTCTTAAAATGAAAGAGAAAACTTTGCTGGTGAGTGCTACTGCTTTACAGTTGTCCCCAAATTCCACAGGTTGAAATGCTCTACTGAGTGACAAATGATTTTTCTGTGGTTGTCCCATAAGCATCTGGCTTATTTTTGATGCTAGCTGGACATCAAAGGACATGAAAGCCGTGAAAATTTAACTCTGATTTTTTAGTTAAGAAATCAACATTGGAAACAAATGTAAAATATAACAGATCATCAGGCACTGCTGCTTTCAGCTCAGGGAACCGTGGATTTTCAGCAGCTGTCACATCCAAGATGTTGCTCCTTTCATAACCTATCTTACTATCAGGTGAAGCAAAATAAAAGCAAAATCCCACTTATGTGGTGCCTGTGACTTTTATTACTAACAGGCAAATGTAAGCCAAAGCATAAGAAGCTGCAGGGTCAGAAGATCTGGGGAGGCATCCACAGAAAACCTCTGGGTCAGAGCCCAAGGGCAGGGACACGGGGGATGTGGAGGGTGCTCTATGCAGGGATCAGGAGTACGAGGTGAGGGAGGGCTTTACAGAAGTCTAGCAGGTGCCTGCTCTAGTGAGTTCAGCAGAAGGCCACTGAGATGGATGGGAGCTGGAGAAACAGCCTAGGGTAAGAGACCAAGGGAAGAGGTGTGTTCATCCTGGAGAAGAGAAGGCTGTGCAGGGACCCGACAGCAGCCTTCCCCTATCTACAGGGAGACTGCCAAGAAGGCTGACCCAGGCTCTTCACAGTGGTGCATGGTGGGAGGACGAAAGACAACAGGTATAACTTGAAGCAAGGGAGATTTAGACTGGATTCAACGAGAAATGTTTCCCTGTAAGGACCGTCGAGCATGGGAGTAGGTTGCCCAGGCGGGTTGTGCCTTTCCATTCTCACATGTCTTCAAGACCCAACTGGATAAAGCCATGAGCAGCCTTGTCTGACCCCAGACCTTGCCCTGCTTTGAGCAGGACATCGGACTAGAGATCTTCTGAAGTCTGCTCAACCTGAATTATCCTACGAGCCTGTGACCTTACCATAGGTTTCAGTCCTCTTGAGAGGTTCAGCCACCTCACAATCCAAGTTCCTACACTGCGTGTGACCATGCACCCTAACAGAAAGGCTGGAGAGCGTGACCAGGTCCCTGAGCCCTCCCTGTGCTTTCTGTGACAGAATGACTGACTGGGAGGATGGGGAAAGTAGTGAATGCGCAGAACAAGAGCTGATTTAAGGAAAAGAAATACCTGTGGTTTCAGCCTCGATGCACCTCCTGTAGCAGGTTAAAGAGTGCCTGAATTATGAGCAGGAGGGTTTACTATAACACAGTTCATTTTTGAACAAACACACATATCTTTCATGATGTATGTGTTACATTCCTAACATGATTTTGTCCCATTAGACGCTCAGGCTGCTTGAGAGGCTAATGTCGCAATCAAACCCAAAGCTTAGCAAGCTTTTCTCCTGCTCCAGGGCAAAAGCAGCATGTAACTGATGGGGAGTAGACTCAAAATCATTTCATTTCCTCCAGGCAAGGCCACTTTATCTTCGTGGTAAAGCTTCAGGACTGGCTTTGGCCAGCACGTAGCCCCGCAGTGTCAGATGCTGAAGGGACAAGTCACAGAGAAGGCTCCAGGAGAGCCTCGCCGGCTTCGTACAGGCGTGAGTGAGCAGCCAGCGCCCTCCCAACGTGTCGCCTGTGGTCGACAGTCACACGGGGAAACTGTCCAGAGGTGCTTCTTGTCCTCAAGGGTGAGAGCTACCCCCTTCTGCCAATCCAACAGCGTCTGAGCAGTGAGAATTAATCTGCAAGTCAGTCTCATCTGGAGGCTGCCTTAAAGAAACCAAAATAAACTGAGTCTGTGCATGCCTGTTTGTCTGTCCCGCTGCCTCCTGCACACTAGCACCTGGCAGATATCCAGAACTCTCAAAGACTGTGAGAGTCAAGGGGTTTCCAGGAATATGGAGGTGGATAAAGAGGAGAGACTGTGAGAGCATAGCGGGACAGAAAAACTGTCGAAAACTCAGTGGGGTCTGTAAGGAATATTCCTCCTACAAGAAACCCTTCATGCAAACCTGGCTTTGTTACAGACCAGCAACTCCTGTCACACTACATAAAGTTATTTAGAAATTGGCTTTACTAGCTCTGTTCCTCTCTGAGCTACTTTTGTTACACGCTCTTGTGCATTACAGATGCATATCCCACTCCACACCAGTTTTTCCCCCTCCATGTTTTACGTGCCTGTGTATACATATATATCGATAAATAATATATAAAAATGTATAAAATACATAGAATATATAAAATATACAAATAAGCATGCATGTGTATTTATGTTTATGCACATTTATATGGGTATCTGTAACATACAGCACGCACATATATGTTACACCTCCCAGCTGGCTACTGCGGGACAGCAATTGCACCCTTCACACTGCAGCCGAGCCCTGATGAGGAAGCAAAGCCCCAGTTAGTGGAGGATATCAATTTAAAGATTAATGGTCATGTTTGCTGCCAGCCCAGAACACCCTACCATGGAGTGAAAGCTGTCCTCCTGCTCAGGACCCACGGCATTTCTTTCCCCAGGAGCTGCTCCATATGGGCTGGGAGAAGGGGTCAGGCACGCATGCAGATGCCTCACGGAGGACACGGTGCCGTCCCTTCACTTCCAGCCCTCAAAAGCCACCTCCTGATTTCTTGCCTGTCTCTGACTTTGATTTTCCCCAATAACTTAAGCAAAGTACTGGTGCTTTAGAGTTCTTCATAATGTAGGCAAGAGCAAGGTCTTGCGAATCAGGGCTGGGGAAGGATGAGACCAAGGGATCTGATTTTTCCCAAGAAGAGACTGTTATTTTCATAACTGCAGCACTGCCAGCTCAAGCATTCAAGCAAGGGCTCAGCCGCCCAGTGAAGGGAGGAGGCTTAGCAAAGGGCTCTGAGGATGCAGCATCCACAAAGCCGAATTTCTGTTGAATTCACAGGGAAGGAGGAATGTGTCATTCCCACCAGCTGAGCCAGGCCACCAGGCAGTGGAAGAACAGGCTGACTCTTGCACAAAGCCCACAGCACAACGAGCAAGCAGCATGGACACGGCTTGGTCTTCCCCAGCAGCACCTCAATGCCAGCACCACCCTGAAATCCCAGCTGCCCCGTCCCTCCAGCACATCCAACCCAGCAGGTCGTGTGGAGCAGCGCAGACCTCCTGAGCAGCACTTTGGAGATGCACTTCCCCACTCGTCTTGGTGTCCATCCCCACAAACCACAGCACTGGTGAAGGAGCAGCGAGATGATGGAGAGGCAGATAACTGCCCAGGGTACTTACCGAGCGCGGTGCTGGGGGCCCACGGGCTTCACGACCTGAGCAGGCAGCACAACCCCGTTGCGATGCAGAGGAAGAACCCTCATCCGTGTCCTGGCATCGGGAGGGCAGCGCTTATAACGTGCCCCGAGGACTGACCCCGTCCAATCAACTGGGAGCCGCACGGAGCCTGAGCTTCCTGTACGTAAACAGCATGAGGCGTATCAGTGAAAATAGTGTGTGAAGTAAATGATCTTTTCCATTTATGATGCTCTCCCAGCAAGCATGATTTTTCTCCTGATAGTTTATTAGGTGACATGTTTATAGCTCCCTGTGATTTATGGCTGGCAACGCTGCAGCATGTTGGCAATACACTAATTTTTCGATAAATAATGGATCTGTAATGCAAATAATAAATTCTACAAGAAGAGTTCTTGCGGCATCTCTCCAAGGGAATAACAGAGGTGAAGTTCTAGATACTCCTCTGTGGTCAGTGGGACACAAAGTGTTTAATTAAAATCATAATATATTGCACAACAAAAACAAACTGAATATTACATAGCCAAACACAGACATGTCAGCGGATATCCTCTCAGATGGCTTGAAAACCTGTTGTATCTAGGTGCCTTGTGGTAATAAGTTTCCTTTTGCCACCTCACCTCTGACATGGGAATTGTTATTAACCCCTGTTTCTGTGGCTGCCAAACCAAGATACAGGAGAGCTAGTGGGTTTGTCTGTTTCTATATGAGGTGTCTAAGGACCTCAGGGGTCCTTCAGCAGCCTAAACCAGGCTGTGCTGGGGCTCTGACCACGATGGGCACCAGCACATCCTTATCCCAGTCCCCAGCGTACTGCTGAACTGGCAGGGGCTCAGGGGTCTGCATGATGTCACTGCCTCATTTTAGAGGATAAAAGGTTTCTTGGCATGATCCTGGATCGCCTGGTGCTAGGTGTGCCCAGTGCCAACGAACAATTAATTTACAAGCACTGATTTTACATAAGACAGCTGCCTGCTCCTACCTGGCTGTTAAACCTCACGGACAGGCTTATGGATGAAAACTCTGAGCCTTCGTGACAGTCATCCGAATTGTCTGGCAGAGGTTCATTGTTATCTCCAGATGTGTCGGATGGGGAGAGGGGGAAGAACAGAGGAGGAACTATGGGAACTAGCAAACATCCTGAAGCAAGTGTTCTTAGAGGTGTGGAAGAATAGAATAGAATAGAATAGAATAGAATAGAATAGAATAGAATAGAATAGAATAGAATAGAATAGAATAGAATAGAATAACAGAATCAGTTGGAAGGGAACTACAATGATCATCTGGTCCAACAGCCTGAGCAATTCAGGGAAGTCCCCTGTGGAAGTGGAGAGTATCAGAAAAGGACCCTTCAGCCTCGAGAAGAGGAAATAAAGCAATACAGGAAAGATCTATGAGATAATGAATAAGGAGGAGAGGATACGTACAGAATGCTTACTTATCTTTTCTCACACTATGTGAACTGGGAGGAGGGGACACATCCTGGAAATACCAAGCAGAAGATTTAAAACTAATTAGGAAGTACTTTTTAAAGGTCTTGTAATGAAATTATGAGACTCGACAGTGCTGGATGTTGTGGGAAACCAAAGTTCAAAAACAAAGACAAATCCATAGGTGAGAGATTAATTGATTTTTATTAAACATGATGGCGGAGGTGATGCATCCTGTTCAGGAACCCTCTAAATTGATTTCTAGATGCTGGGACATGTGCCAAGGGAAGGATAAACTGTAAATTACCTTCCTAAATGGCTGTTCATGCATCTTCATGTTCAATGGATCTTCAACAGGATCAAAGATTGGCTGTCAATGGGTCCATGTCCAAGTGGAAGCCAGTGAAGTGGAGTCCCTCAAGGATCAGCACTGGGACCAGTCTTGTTAAACATCTTCATCAGTGACATGGACAGTGGCATTGAGTGTACCCTCAGCAAGTCTGCTGACTACACCAAGCTGTGTGGGGCAGCTGACCCCCTGGAGGGTAGGGATGCCATCCAGAGGGACCTCGACAGGCTGGAGAGGTGGGGCCAGG
>NW_009707692.1:24390-25029 GCF_000703405.1 Apaloderma vittatum | reverse complement strand
AGGTCCCTGCCCATGGCAGGGAGTTGGAACCAGATGAGCTTTGAGGTCCCTTCCAACCCTGACAATTCTATGATTCTGTGATTCTAGGATGGCAGAATGGTTTGATCTAGCAGAACAGTTCTTATGGTCTCCAGAGCAAACAAACTTTATCCAGAGAGAAACATCATTACTTTGGAAAGGGAAAGTTGCTTCACAGCTGGCCATGGCAAGCACAAAAGTCACATGTGGAGTGATGGCTTTGGAGTGGCTGAGATGCCAGAGTGTGGAGCAAAAGCAGGAGGTGACCTCGGAGACAGCAGGGAGAGGCAAGTGTCCTGCTGCAAAGCAAAGAGATGCTGCAGAGGCAGGAATAGCTCGACTGCGGGGCTGAGATGGTGTCATGGGCTGAACTGGCAGGAAGGAAACCTGAGGCTGGGCGAGGGGTGGACAGTGAGGCCAGGAGCAGCTTGGCGTGGTCATACAGTCACCACCACAGATTGTCTTTCCAAGTGTTTCTCAGTAATGATTTCAGCTGACCTGATCCTCTCTCAGGGCAAAGGCATGAGTGAGATACCCTCCCCAGGCCTCTTCAGACCTGTTTCCCCATATATCTCAAAAAAAGGTCTAACCTTGAACCTTTTTAGACTTGTCCACCTGTGG
>NW_009707692.1:1027-24359 GCF_000703405.1 Apaloderma vittatum | reverse complement strand
CCCTGCTCTACTCACACCCAGCTACAGACACACACTTGTCTTTCTGCAGCCTGGCCCACAGTTTGCTTCCCTTGGGACTCTCCCACCTTTTCACTCTAGAGACCCGGCAGTTCCCAGCACTGCTCCTTCAGCCTCCTGCTCCGAGAGGCTGCAGACCAGCTGTCTTGAGCAAACCTGTGTCTGTGCAGCTGGAAACAACGACCTGGTTTGCAAACTGCAGCATCACTCCTAGGAGATTCTATAGAGAAGAATTTCCCCTCATTATCTGCCTTGCCTATGCTGAAATGAAAATCTGTTTCTGAATGTCGTGCTTGAGGGTCCTCTCAAGACCAGCGTGCCGAGCAACTGTGCGGATGGCACAGGGAGAGGGGTTGCAGAGGGTCTGCAGAGCTTGGAGATGAAAATGTCTGCTCAGGGTTGTCCAGCAGACCCATGGTTGAATAAGAAAGAGAGTTTGGGCTTCCAGCAGCCACTGTAAAATGCCTAACACTGATCTCACTTGAATTGCACCCATACCTACTGTATAGTGAAAGACAATTTTGTCTTGTGTCTGATACACTCAAAAATCTTACACTTCCCTCTGATTTGTGTCGCAAGGCTCGCTCACATGTACCCAGCTTCCTGCAGTGATGTTTCCATACTGTGCTCCCACCAAGTCATTCTTGCTGGTTTTCTGGTCAACCCCTTTTCCCAGAGACATAGATATTGCATGTACATAGAGAGGAGTGTGAGGATCTGTTCATCTATTTTCCCATCTTAAAAAAAAAAAAGAAAAAAGTTTTCCCAGAACCACAGCTGAGGGGAAACACAACCACCACTTGGCACACATCACTCTATATGCTGGAATTGTTTATAACTTGAGCCTAAGCCAGTTCTGATCATATTTACTACAGAGGCTAAAGTTTAGTGTGTGCGGACTGATAAGGCTGTGAGAAGGGATGGTGAGGAGGGAAGGGAAGGGTCAGGGGGCTCAGTCCTCCCATGTAAAACCCTTTACAGGATCCTGCTCAAGATGAGCACACTCATAACATTTAGGAAGATAATGCTCATTGGAGACACGCAAAGAATAGGAAAGGGATTAAGAAGATCCAGGAGAACCGTTGCTACTTGAAATCACCACATTGGCACCAATTCTGGCTTCTTTCTTCTCCCCTAGTGAGGGATTCCGCTGCCTGTGTGTCCATGCCCAGGTCTGAGCTGAAAGATGAGGTTCAAAGGCTGCTGCTGTGGAGGTTTCATCTCCCACCAACCCAGCAATGTCCCTCAGGGTTGCCCCAGATTTTGTAGCTCCAGGGCAGGACATGTCTCCCATCCTTCTCTGCTTCAAAAAGAGTTTCAAAAATGCAAAGCCTTTTTGATCACACAGAGTTTTCTTTGGCTGCAGTGGCTGCCTTGAGCTGGACAAAAATATCCCGGCAGCCTGGAAGGAGACATTGCAGCCCAAAAGGGATGTCTTCTTCTTGGCAGGCTGTCCTTCCCACTTGCTACCAAAGGAGCAGCTGACCACGCTGGCACCAGCAGCTCTGACATCACCAGGAGTGATGCAATGTTTTTCTAAGTCAGCCGTCTACTGAGGCTCAGAAATAGCACCGAGGAAAAGAGCTCGGTGGGACCTGAAAACGGATCAGCTGCTTTGACGACAGATTCCCCAAAAGACCATGTAACCCTGGAGCTGGGCAGCTCTTCTGCCCTGGGATGTCCCTTGGGTCTTAGCGTTAGGGGGAATCCCTCTCCTGCTGAGCTGCAGGGATGAGGTTGCACCACCAGTTAAGCACCCAGGTGAGGTGTGATGGGTTAGACACCTGAGATCCAGCAGCTCCTTGCAGGCAGAAGTCGTTGCCAGTCCCTGCTCTCTGTGTGTGTGTTGTGTGTGTTGAGGGTTGTGGCTGGAACTACAATCCTGGCCTGAAAGGTGTGGGTAGAAGCGTGCCATGGGGCCAGGTCTTCATTGCAGTGGGAAGTCATAGAAGCGTAGATTCACAGTATCATTGGAAAAGATCCTTAAGACCAAGTTCAGCCATTAACTTAACGTTACCAAATCCACCACTAAACCCTATCCTGAAGTCCTGGGGAAGGACTGAGAAGGGAGGCTGGAGAAGTGAGGCTTTGGTCAGGCTGGGGCAACATGAGGGACTTAGATGGGGTAGGACTCAGGCCAGGGGCAGTGGTGCCCACACACACAGATAAGGGAGTGGTAGAGGAGTCCTCTGGATCAGGGTCTGGACCTGGAAACAGGGTTTGCTGCAGACACCTCTGTGAATGTCATCGCTTCAATCCTGGAAGTTTAAATAATTTTGAAAAGGGGAGAGGAGGTCCCTTCCTTCTTCCCATGCCCTTGCTGCTGTGCCTGGTATCACCAGGGGGTCTCCTGCACTTTACATTTGAGATATCTGAGTCGTCTGCAAGACTTCTTGTATCCTGAATTCTGAAAGGCAGGATCAAGAGGTGGTGAAGCCCAGATGTGACTCCACTCATTTCTGGGCAGGGCTTCTGGACAACTTCCAAAACTGCAGAAGTTCTTACTGGCTCTGGTCCTGTGCACCATGAAGTAGCTGTAGGTTAAAAACCTCTCAAACTCTCCCAGGTTGTCATAAAGCTGCATTTCTATGTTTGGTGTACGTCACCTTGCTGCTCACACATTTTTTCAAGTAAAAACCCTCATTCAGTAGCTGCTAACAGAAGTCAGTCTTCTGCCAGAGCACCACAGTCTCCAGCTCTATTATCCATCCTAAAGCTGGTCCTCTTAAACTCCACCACCTTATGAATGACAGGGTGACCTCAAGAGGTAGCTTTGAAGAAACTAGAGGCAGACGATGCCACTCCAGCATGGGCTTCTGCAGGGAGCAGGTCAGGTAAATCTGTATGGAGCACTTTCAAGTCTGTACACCTGCAGCTTGTTCAGAAGCCGAGCCATCTGGACCATTTGAGCAAAAAAATAGTGTCTTTAATTGAAATAATCACAAAAACCTTGGGTAAAGTGCAGTGGTGTCACCCAATTTCCTGTGCTGCCATGAGTGACACGTGGGTGCTCTATTCTGCAGAAGTGAATGAGCTCCTGTATGGGCAAACATTGACATATTTAATGCCTGACTTGGTACATCAGGCAAATAATAAAATGGGGGGATTCGGAAAATGCAGAAGGAACGGGGAGTTCTATGACAAAGGCAGCAGAATCTCTGCTTTTAGCGTGTGAGGTGGAAAATCAAACAATCCCAGAGAAAACTGCAAACATTGCAAAGTCCTGTATTTCATTTTCCCATATTAAGCAAATCTGGTAGATAGAGGTGGTTCAGAAACAATTTATAGGTGAACATAGGTCAGCACAACCTGCATATAATTTGCTAACATACAAACCCAAAGTAGCATCATGTGCGTCATGTACAACAGGTCCCAAACCTCCCCCAGCAGGATAACATTGTCTAAAGGCAGTAACTAACAGGTGAAGGAAAATAATGGTGCCATTATTAGTCCAAAGGTGTTCCAGGTCGCTTGGCCCTGTATGGATCAAAGTGGCTGGATGCGTGACACCGTGTACATGTGCTGCAGGAATTTCACATTTGTCTTCACCCTGTTTCACAAGGTTTGAAGAGACCACAATTCCAGAATATAGTGTTGAAAAGGTTGAAAAGACTCCAGATTTTGACCTCATCAACATATTCGGTGTTTTGTACATTGAAGTAGTTTCATTCTGATATGGCCAAATGTCCATTTACCTTTCTGTCACGATTTAAGAAGATATTGCAACAGGCATCTCAGGAACAGCAGCAGGGAAATGAGAGCAGAACTGTCAGAAGATTCAGTGTTACCTTGCTATTCTGCAAAGATTTCTACAAAATAAATCACGGTGAGATCATTAAACCGGTAAAAATTCAACCTGACAATTGAGAAAATGTTATCAGATGACTCTGCTTTCAACAGGGACCAGGGGAAAAATCAAGAGGGTTTGATAACTGACATACGAATGATTCTGAGGTTGATGATAATCCTGTTGTTGATGTTTATACATAATCAGGTTTTTGCTTGTTTGGTTCACAGACCAGTTCTCCATCTGAAATTGTTTCTCAAAGAGGTGAGGTGGAAGCAAACAGCCAGAGGAGAAATACCACTGTAACAAGAGATGCAATACAAAGGGTAGCAGGAAAAATTTCTGTTAGAATTTGTGCTCACAGATCTTCCAATTCCCTTGAGAACAACATTCCCTTGGGAAGTGATTTAGTGACCAAACCTCTGCGTTTTGGACAGACTGGTTTTCGCATCTCCTGTGGAGCTGCCCTGCGTTCCCCGGGGCACAGGGAGGTGTTTCCCCAGGATGTGCACCAGCACGAGTCCCTGCAGAGATGGGAAAGGGGGGGACCAGGGAAGACTGACGGGAGAGGTTACAATTTGAGGGCTCTGAGGCACCTATCCTGTGATGTCCAGCATCATCAAGGGGTCAGAAGATGAGACACCACAAGGACTGCAGAGCCAGCCACAGGGTATCATATTCAGGTCCCACATGTTGTTGGGCCCCATGCCTAGAAAGGTGAACTTCTCTGCCTTCAGGTTTTCAAAAGAGTATTTAACAATGTCAGAGCCTGAAAGAACAAAGTCACCACTTCTCCTTCCTCCATTATCAAGGATAGGAGGAATGAGGTATTTCTCTGAGATCATTAGTGTGAAGAATTCACTGAAAAGCACTGAAATAGGGACACGCAACCCGTCTAACCTCATTGAGGAGGAAGATGTGGGGAGTGTGGGCTCTGAAGGAAATTTCCATCGGGTTAGACCAAATCAGGCTCTATTTAGCTGGCAGTATCAGAAAAGGGAGGACTGGATCTGAGAGGGCTTACACAAAATGCAAAACACATCTGGATGCACAGAAGCTTCTCTTCCTCTTTGCAATACAGAGGCTGTAGTTTCTAGAGAGTGTAAGGAGATCAGAGCACAGAGGCTGGACAGAAATGTCACTGCTGCTCATCAGGATGGATATCTGATGATTAAAGTTGTTGCTGTTGCTGAGCAATAGTTTCTGGATGCTGTAGCTCAGAGCCAGTAGTGCAGTGCCCTACAGTAGGAGCAGAACTGAATACCTATCCAAGAGCCCAAAGGGCCATCGAAGTTGTGATGTCCCAGTTTTATACTGCCTGTTCTGGGTGAATTCTAGAAATTACAAACAATTTGATCAAAAGAGACTTGAAGAAGTCATCTGGTTCATCATTCACACTGAAGTGGGTTCAGGAGTTTCTGAACGAGGCTGGTTAAACTGCTGCTCTCTGCAAGAAGAGACTCAAGGGTAGGGCCGCGAGCCACGAGACTCACCACACTTAACCCAGGTGCTGAGAGGATAAGGAGGAAAAGGACATGGGAAAGCCATTCCCTGGTAACAGTGGACAGCAGCTCCCTGGCATGGGCTGGCCGGGTCCCCACATGGTCCAACAAGGCCAGCTGGAGACTAGGATTATTCTGAAAATCCTGAAACCCACCCAGCATAACCCACCTTAAGCTTCTTGAAGGACAATTGTGGGGCAAAAGCTGAAGGTTTATTCATGCATGACCTACAGAGGTATAAACACCTCCAGCTGGTCACAGTGACAGGAGGAAATTTAAGATGAAGTGTTTGTTACCTAGGATGTGGTTTCAGCAGGTAGGATTTAGTCTGAAGTTTCCCTGTTTGAATCTACAGAGCATCTCAGCTTGCCTTAGAGCAGATGTTCTCCACAGCTCCACAGAATGCGTTCACTCACCACCTCTGATTGTCATGGGAGCTTGAACCTCTGGCCCACATGTAGTCCAAGATTTGGGACACTGAACGCAGAGCTGAACCTAGGGACACCCAGAAGCTGCATTTTTGGAGTTTTTCCTCAATACTTTGAAAAGCTGCATTTCCTTTTATGGTGTACTTGAAACATTCAATTCATTTCAGCCTCAGCTCTGATCTACTTTATTCTCAAGGTTGGGATTAATGTATGAAATCTGTTTACACAGAGGAAAAGCTGCTGTTTCTGGTGATGTGCAAACATGCGGATATGGAGGCGTAAACAGAGGATTTTGTGTTCTAAACCAGGTCAGAACATTAGCCCTTGTTCAGTTCTACAGATAAAACAAACTTTCCCAATGAACATATAATCCTTCTCAGCATCGTCCCATTCATATTGATTTACTACAAAGTTCTCTGGAATTTAACAGGAACTCACGAGGGTGAAATCCCAAGATGCATAAGAAGAGGAGTTTAATGGTTGCTATTAAAAATAATAATAATAAAAAAGAAATATCTCAGTGGTATGGATCATATCTGGCCCAGTTTCAGAGCTTGTCTATTGACTCCTTTAACTCCACAGTTAGTGCCCAGTGTTTGTGTGTTGCAGAGCAGATGAAGTTCCAGCAGCACAAAAGCTGTGCTGCTGCAGAGAGCTCCTCTGCCTTAGAGGAAAAACCCTGTGAAACGTGAACACAGAACCAGCTGAACTGGCTGCAAGGGCTGCGCATGGTCAATAGGAAAGCCGCACGCACAACTAAACCACGAGATTGGTACAAAACACAAATTCTGACCAGAACAAGAAGCAAGCGAGGCAGTGTCTGGACATCGTTTATTTTCACATCCCAGTGCAGCTTGGTCAGAGCTGCTGTGCTTACCAGGCTGTGAAGGTGTTGGCGTGAAGTAGAAGCTGACAGCTTACACTGTTTGCTGGCCACAGGGAATTCTGTAATGGCAAATGTAGCATGCAGGTATGGGGCTGAGCGAGTGAAGATAAGAGAAAAAGATGGACAGGTGGAAAGCACTTGTAGAAAAATTGGTGTGTACGTTATTGCTCTTGGCGCCGTCGATGGAAAGTCAAATAGAGAAAAGCAAACAGTGAACGTTAGGGAGATGTGTGGCCCTGTCAATTATTAAATGGAGTCAGCAAATCGCTGTGACTGGGACAGGCGTAAGGCAGCTGGGTTTAGGGGGAGCTGCAGGTATGGCGAGCACAGGCAGGTCTCAGGGTAACACCTTTCATATGGCAAACCTCAGTCAACAAGCAGTGAGGTACCCGGGTACGTTACTCCATAGATTGGGTGGGATAAGATAAGATTTTAAGGATAAGATAAGTTTTTAGGATAAACACAAACTAAAATGACTATGGGTTTCGTTACTCAGCATCACATGGGACTGCAACGCATCAGCTGCACCAGAGAGACGAGCTGTCCTGTCACGTCTGTCCCGCGAAGGAGATGGATGGGTTCTGTGGGGCTGGGTGCCTCAGAGCCGAGGTGTCTGGTGGCTTAACAGAAACGAGGGAAGTGCTTGTAGTTTACCCCAGATGAACATTTCACCTGTGAGACAACTGCTTCAAAACAGACACCAGCTTTGCCAGGCATCAGCTGCATGAACCTAGGAACAGCCCCACACCCCAAGGGGCTGCTCTCTGCTGCCCACCACCTGAGTGCAGCAACGCTCGCTCTTCCCCATGACTCACTGGATTTAGAAAAACATTCGGGCATGAGACAAACTGCTCCGCTGTGCTCTCGCGCAGCAAGGTGCCTGTAGTTATTGCACGGTGCAACACTGCTGAGTGGTACAGTCTCCGGGGTTGGGTCCCAGCTTCTGACCTCCCGTTGGCAGTTTCAGCAGGCAGAGGTGGACATGCACAAACTCCCTGTCTTCAGACTTCTACTTTATAGACCCTTGGAAAAACGCAGGAGAGACTTCTGGCAGCTCTCAAGTCATGAGGCCCAGAGTCTATGTATTAAACACTCACATTTGCCTTGCATTCACCTTTATTTTTAAAAGGATTATGTGTTTCCTCCTCTAGAAACCTGTCCCTTCCCAACGTCTGACTGACATGACTCTGCACAGCATCAATCACATGTTCTTGATGGTTTTACTTGGCACTTCCCAGTGACAGTACCCAAAAGACTGTGGAAGAGACAGAGCAACTCCTTACCCTGATGAGAAAGAAAAAGCCAGGTACAATTTTCCCATAACTCTGCCATGTTTGCAAAAAAACCCCGCCTAACTCCCTTTCCCAGCACTGATCCTTGTCATTTGGGTTCCCCATAGTAATACCCAGGACAGTTAGAGGAAGCTCGCAGCACATTTACCAAAGCAGCAAATAAAAAATGTGAGATAATAAAATATAAATAATCAAACAAATGTAATAAATAAAGAGAAATGTCACTTCTTTTCTCACTACCGAAGCTTTCCAGTACATCCCTGCGTGGAAGACAGCTTTATCACGGGGCCACACCAGCTCCGTCCTCTTGCAGACTTTCTGAGACGTGAGGCATCCCAAAATGGGAGGTGGAATAATGTGAATTGCTGTAATCCATCCCTCCACTGAAAGGAGAAGAGTTGTATTGCAGAAAACGTGACAAGTGTCTCCTGGGAAGTGATTTTCTCCAGGAGATGATATTGCCCACGAGCAACCAGTTTGGAGAGGAAAAGAAGGAGACCGTCTTTGGGGCATTTCCAGTCTGGGTCTAGACCCCTTGCTGGTTCCCTCTCCGACAGAGCAGGATGAGGATCTGCCTGCGGATCTGCTTGGTTTTCCAGCTGTACACGAGTGGGTTCAGGACAGGCGGCACCAGGAGGTAGGCATCAGCCAGGAGCATGTGAGTGAGGGGGGACAGGTGCTTCCCCAACCAGTGGAGGAGCGACAAGCCAATGAGCGGGATGTAGAAGATCAGGAGGGCACAGAGGTGGGAGATGCAGGTGCTAAATGCTTTGGCTCGTGCTGGCTGAGAGACGATGCTCGAGATGGTCCTGAGGATCATCATGTAAGACATCAGGATGCTCAGAGAGTCCAGTCCCTTGGTGAGTATCACGGCAGTCAGCCCATACAAGCTGTTGACCCTGATATCCCCACAAGCCAGGCTCAGCATGTCCTGGTGCAGGCAGAAGAAGTGAGACAAGACACGGGACCTGCAAAAAGGCATCTTCTTAATAAGGACAGCAACAGGTAGCACCACACAGATGCCCCGCACGAAGATCGCCACCCCCACCTTCAATATCAGAGAGCTTGTCAGCACAGAGGCATAGTGCAAAGGGCAGCAAATAGCAATGAAGCGGTCAAAAGCCATGGCCACCAGGACCCCAGACTCGATGGCAGAGAAGGAGTGGATGAAACACATCTGGACAATGCATGCCTCGAAAAGGAGGGAGGTGGACTTGAACCAGAAAACAGCCAGCATAGTGGGCAGGGTGGAGAGAGACAAGCCCAGGTCTGCCACGGACAGCATGGAAAGGAGGTAGTACATCGGTGTGTGGAGGCTGTGGTCTGTCTTTATCAGCCAGAGTAAGGTGCAGTTCCCCAGGATCATGAGGAGGTACAGGCAGCAGAGAGGCAATGCCATCCAGGAGCTGCTCACTGACAGACCGGGAATGCCAGTGAGGATGAAGGCCAGGGGACTAGACTCAGTTCTATTGGAAGATGACATCTCATGCACTGGTGGTCCAAGTGTCTGGAAATAATAGTGTCTTGGAATAAAAGCCCTGCTACGAGGCACTCCATGCACTCCAGCTGCAACAGTGCTGGGAGGACAGGCTCCCAGGAGCCCAAAACCCCTGTGCAGCTGCTCTCATGCATAACCATCACGTCAGTCAAGGAAAAGCCGCAGTGGACCGGTCCCAGGATCCCTGTCTGCACTGTGCGCAGCAGCAGCAGATAGAATCATAGAATCATAAAATCATTTGTGTTGGAAAAGATCTTCAAGACCATTGAGTCCAACCGCTAACCCAGCACTGCCAGGCTCACCACTGAACCATGCCCCTGTGCACCACATCTACACATCTTTTAAATCCCTCCAGGGATGGTCACTCCACCGCTTTCCTGACCAGCCTGTTGCAATGCTTAACAACCCTTTTGGTGAGGAAATTTTTTCTAATAAAGATAAAGAGGAAAGAGCAGCATGGCATTTAACATGTCTCCCTAGTTGTAGTCCCCAATTTGTAAATACTCAGGTTTTCAGGATATTTGGTGCTCAGCCCTTTGGGAGATGTCCAAAAGGTTCTCAGCAACATGGGTAGGCCAAACATCCTGGGGCCTGGAGAAGGAGGAAAGGTGGGATGGAGACCTTGGAGCTCGACCCTAGGAACGGGGCTGGCTGGTCCCCGCAGTAGCAGGAGGAGCAGCCTTGGCTGTGCTGGTCCCTGCAAGGCTGAAGGAGAGAGAACAGGGGATGGAGTGGGAGAAAACGGAAGGCAGAAACAGGTCTGTGTCTGTGCTGAGCAGAGTGTGATCAGACCACAAGAGATAACATCTCATTCCGAGATGAGAAGTAGCCCCGTTATGTGCAGTTATGTATTGATTTCTTCTCCTTTTGTTTAAGTATGGCAAAATGTATTATGGTTTAGGAAGCTTTATCAGCTAAACCTGAAAGTCAATTAACCAAATCAACCCTGACGGAAGGAAAATGGATTTGTACTTTACGGCTCCCAAAGAGGTTAAATGGGAAGGAAGAAATTCAGAGGCTCAGATAGGACTGAGAACTGAAGAGGTGTTTTGTCTGCCCGAGGCCATTAGAAAACCCAGCAGCAAACACCAGGTCTGCTTAAGCACTAGGGAAGCTGCCAGCTCTCCTGGGCTTCTTCACTGCCAATCAGCAGTGATGATCGGCGACAGGAGGCTGGGGAAGACAGGGGAGATTTCCAGAGAAATATTCTAAATGGGCTTCTCAGCAAATGCACTTAAATTCAGTGCATCTTAAAAGTGCCAGCAGAAGAGCTGTTGGTCAGAGCATCAGATCCTCAGCTCCTGACGGAGCTGGTCAGGGAAAATGTGCATGCATCTATTCAGCTGGAAATTAATATTTTTTACATAACTGAGGGGCACAAAGTGATTACGATTTGTCCTAGGGTGTGCCTGTGCAAACACACACACATGCTGAGACCTCATCTACTATCAGAAAAAAAACAAATAAATCAAGATTTCACACAGCCAAAGGGTCAGTGGCAGGAGAGCAGCAGTCCCTGCAGTGAGCTAAGCTCACCGGGCTGCAGGTCCCCTCCGGCAGCCCTTGGTGCTGCCCTGGCTAGGGGAAAGTCATGTTGAGACAAAGGTTAGAGCTGACTGCCCCTGGCATGAGGGAAAAATCCCCCTGAAATGGAGCAGTGTGGGAGAGCAAAAGATGTAACTGAAGATGTGAAGAACACAAAGTCAGGATCTGAAGACCCCCTTTTGCTCCTGTGGGGAGGAAAGTCATCATAGAAACAAACATACGTATTCCTATTCCATGAGAGAATGAGGAAAAACTCTTATTATTGATCAAGATTATTATTAAGGTGGCTTATATCAAGCCCATCAGTAAATAACAGATCAAAATTAAAGTTTAGCAAAGCAATTTGCCATCTTAACTCTTTTCCAACACGCTGGTTTGCTTTTTCTGCCAGACATGTAAATTCTTGTTGCGATGCGAGCCCTCAAGAAAATTGTTCTCTCAGGGGAAGAACATCTCTAGTCTGTCCTCAGGCAGCCCACCCCATACTTACCCCTGGTCGGAGCTGAGGACAGGGCTGGGGAGCCGGAGCAGCCCTGGCTGTGCCGCGGGCAGGTGTGAGGCAGAGGGCTGGAAGACGTGTTTAACCCATCCAGAGCAAACCCCTTGGGTCTCATCAGGAGTCACAATTGATTTCTTTGCCCTTCTGAGGGTGTGAGCGTCATGGGACTGTGTACAAATAGGTTTTCCTGTCTTTGAAAAAAAAAGTACAGTGCAAAAATGGGAGTGAGGGCAGTTTTGGGGCACCAGCTGTAGGAAAAAGAAAATTGTCAGAAAATGTGTATTCAGAAAATTCCCCCATTTTACCCTGATCTGTGAAGCTCGTGAGTTCTGGAAGGTGAAGAGACCCAGGCCAGGGCCTTTAAACCACTGGATGCCTCCATGCAGCTCCCCGATTTATCCACAGGTATGCTTTATATATGGATATTTGTTTATGTGCGTATATTGCATTTAGATAGATGGATAGGTCGAATACAAGAAAACAAGGGAAATAAGAAACATCTCCAGCAGGTTCCCCAAAAAAGAGTGCAAATCAGAAGAACCTCCAATGGATTCCCCACCATGGATGTGGTACACACTGGTCCTTATCCTTACGGATTGGCGAGGCAATTTTTCGCCCTTACCTTCAGAGTCTCCTGGAATTACATTTACAATCCTTATCATCTGGGACTTCTGTGCAAGATAACATGTTTGCTTGCAATGGGACAAAGCACTTATCATCACCTCCTTTCTCCCAAGGCTCTGTGTATCCGTGTCTGTGTCTGTGCCTGCCAGGAGACCTTCAGGAGGGCAGATGTTCTGAGCAGCGGTAACTGCTCGGTGCACAGCACGATGCGTTACCTCTCGGTGAATACCATTGCAAGTGGTAATAGCACAAGTTGCTCAAGGGTTGTGCTGGGTATTTGAATTACAGAGGCCTTTTTCCTTTGCTGCTGGAGTCAGCGCAGATGTTTCCACCGACCTCGGTGAGGGAGGGCTGAGCCCAAGCCAGGAACTCAACACAGGATTTACTGATGCTTCTCTGTGCCTCATCTTTGTCTCTAAGATCTTGTTGCTGATTGTGATAGCATATTTGGTAAATAGAGTTCCTTACTTCAAGGCTTAGGAGCTCCAGCAAATCTGCACAGAGCTTGTTCAAGAACATCAGTTCCAGGGCTGCATTTTTCCCTGTCAGGTTTCCCGATCTTGGAAACTTCTCACCTCCGCTCTGTTTCACTGTAAGCCTTGGCAATGCCTCCCCGTCTTTTATGCAACAAGAGGACTGAAGGCCATGTGCTCTTTCCTGGCCATGTTGTCCATCATTCTGTCTGCAGGACATGTTGTGCTTGGCACATTCCGGTTTAAGCCCAGGGAAATCAGCTGCAGTGCTTTCTTACCTCCAGCCTTCTTCACCCACTCACCGTCGCTCATGGTGGTGTCGATGTTGCTGCTGATGGCCCTCAGTAGCTTTGTGTCCAGCCGTAGCCTTCTGCCATACAAGTCTGAAACCCACATCACTGTCCCGGCCACTCTTGTCTCCACATGCCGAGCTGACCCCACTCTACGCTTTCAACAGGCAGGAATGTCAGCGTCTCCAGGTTTTTGGCAACTAAATCAGTTCTGTAGCTCTGATTTGTCTAAACCACATCTGGTGCCTTCAATCCTCCGATCTCTCCTGTCCCCTCACAGCTGCGCAGTTGGAAGCACAAAGAGATGGAGGCTCTTACTTTCCCCCCACTGATGTGCACGTTTTTACTGTGCGTGCTGGTTCCTAATCACTGTCTTGCAACAGTGAGCTGAATGACTTTAAATACATGTCGTTTAAATAAAGTGTTAAAACTCAAACCTTCTCAGTTTCCCCCAGTGCTGTATTGCATCTGTATTTCTATTCAGTAGACCCCCTCAAAATATTTTTGTTTTGAGACCTCTTATGCTTTATTGCCAAACACTGCTATAACCCCTAGTTTGCTCTGAAAAAATGAGATCAGACAAGAGCATGAGCTGGCTCCTTCCCAGCCTGGACCATGGTCATGAGGCTGTGCCTGTGAGCTTGCAGGGTGCAGCAACACAGGGTGAGGAATACGTGGGTACCCCTCTCACCCCACCCACGCTTTCTTCCACCTTTTAACTCTGTGAGTCCTAAAAATCAGGCTTGCATCCACGGCTTTACCCCAGCACGGTGGGTCTGGGCTCCACATCAGCAACATTCCTCTGGGGCACAGTACTGAGCACCCAACTCTGTGTCCCAAACAGAGGTCACGAGGGGGACAGAAAAGGGCAGGACCAGGATGTAACGTGGCCCTGGTGACTGACTTGTCCCAGTTGCTTCTAAGGTACATAATAAATAACCCCTAGAGTATTGCTAACCCACTAATGGTCCTGCAGGCTGTACCAATACTGTATCAATAGTGGCCATTGAGTCTCAGTCACCTCAAGGGAGGCTTTGCACCGTGCACAGTTTTGGACAGGACCTGACTTCACTGGTCCATAGCACCGTGTGGAACATTTAGACCCTGGTACCCCATCTTCTGTGGGGTGAGGACCAAACAGAAAAAGAGGATCCTGATTTCAATTAATTTTTTGATGACTGAACTGCACCCTCCTCTTGACTTCTCTTGGCTTAGCTTTGGGGATGGGCAATGTGCTCCTCTATGCCCTTGGCAGGCTCTCAGTCACTATCACAGTACAAATAACAATAAAATATGACTGGAAATTGTAGAGCAAATATACTCTGCGCAGCAAGCACTAGTAGTAAAAGCTTGGCAGGTTGATGGCTTTATGGATGCAGTCAGAGCCCTTCAGGAGTTTAACATTTAGCTGGGACTTGTGCTTTCCTTGCAGTGCATCCCAGAAAGGCACTGGGACAGGCAGTAAAACGCACTTTAATCTAATACTGAATTTTCCACTATGTCTTCTTTTTCTTGCATTTATTCACTGCCTATAATTTAGAAAATTACTTTTAGAAGGAACAGGTAAATACCACTTTGTGGTATTTGAAATTTCCAACGCAAATCTGATTAAGAGCTTCATTTCCTGAATTAGGAACAAATTAACTTGATATCCCCACAGCACAAAGCAAAACAATATTTGTAAATAGCAGCTCAAGATATTTATGGGGAGGTGTGCTGGTGTGGGTGGCAGGGTTTGGGTGGTTGCGGGGGTGGCCAGGAAGAAGGGCTAGGGCTGCCCTGTGCTGGACACAGAGCATTCCAGATGGGTCCATGCACCAAAGCTGAGCCAGTGATGAGAGTTTGTGGTCTCTTTGTGAAAATATATCTAAGAAAGGGCAGAAAGTGTCAGACCGAGAGGCGAGTGAACAAAAAGAGTGAGAAACAGCAAAGGGAACTCCAAGGTCAGAGTAGCAGCGGTTGCTCCACTACGGTAGAAGCACGTCCAGCAAAGAGACTGTGGGTTGTGGAGCACCCACACCAGAGCTGATTCACCCTCGAATGGGCTGCAGCCCGTGAATAAGCCCATGCCAGGTCAGATAGATCCTCAAGGGACTGCGGCCCATGGGGCACCCACACTGCAGCAGGGACACCCCAAAAGGGAATGCAGCCTCTGCATCAGCCCATGGTGGAGCATTGGAGATGAGTGAGAAAAAAGTGGTGGCAGAGAGAAACCATCGTGTTCTGACCCTGACCTCGGCCAGCCATCACTTCACTGAGGGGAAGCTGCCCAGGACAGCTTGGGGAAAGCAAGCAGAGACCCCACAAGCCCCCAGGACCCTCGTAGTCACATGGACGATGAGACACCACATACAACACGAGCTTGCTGGATGAGGGGATTTTTCCCCTGTGATTGCAAAAGCCAGGCCAGGGGTACGACAGCTACAGACACGCTAGTAAAACACGTCTGACTTTGTTGTTGTGCCACAGAAATTCATCAGTCTGAACAGGAATCTCTTTTTGCAGTAGTCCAGGTTTATAAATATGTCAGCTATAGAGCAAAACACAATTCTTATTCTAAGGCTTGGAGAAAATAAAGGAAGTAGGTACATTAGTTCAGCAGAAGTATTTATTTCTTTTTTTGTGCTGTATTTGCAGTACTGACCTATGAATCAGATCCACAGCAGGCTAGCACATCAATAAACTCAGGCAACAGAAATCTCATTTAAGTCGTACAGAGGACAATCACAGCCAAAAAGACAGGTAAAAAATCAATGTTCACAGGTGTTTGTGCTCTTCCCTGTGATCCCGGGAGCTGCTTGCCTGAGCCCCTAGTGCAAATAGGGAAGGAAACAGGACTCTGCCTTTGTTGTCAAGGGGTAATAAGGTCTAACCTTACCCTTGCCTAGGCTGTCCTCATGACATGAGCTTTCCTCATGTTGGAAAACGTGAGCAACCCTCCTGCGGGCAAATGAACGGAGGCTGGGAGCAGGTGTGGGGCTCTGGGATGGTTTGTGCCAGCGCCACGTCCCCAAGCACTGGGCATCACACATCTCTCTCATCCCTTTCCTGGCAGTGAGGGTCAGCACCTCAAACCTCACTTCTCTCCCACCTGCCTGACAAGACAAGAGAGTTTGGCCCCTCTTTCCCCCACCTGCTTCAGTTAAATAGTCTCCCAGGATCAATAGCTCTTTGGAGAGGACCTGCAGGCTACCAGCTCACTTCCTTAGCACACAAAAAGAGAAGAAACGCAGCCTGTGGAGCTCAAATAAGAATGTTATTTACCTCCATCTCACTATCAGCACGGTGACGTCAAAGCTGAGATAGCTCATAGCTACACAGCCTGACCTCTGGGTTTAGCTCTCTCCTCAGCCTGCGAGGTTTTGCTGCTTGTTGCAGCAGCGATGAGATGAAATGCTGCCATTTTCAGCACACACGTACAATCCTCTCACAGTTCTCAAGTCCTAAATCTGGAAAGATTCAGCAGAAGTGGTGGGAGTTTTTTAAGTGGATCAGAGTTACGTGCCCAGGGTCAATTCCTGTGGCCTACCATGGGCTGCAATGCGCGTGTGCTTTTGTGTGGATATCCATACATACTCCTGTGGATGGGGTGTGCAAGAATTTAGATTCTCTTGAGAGAAAAATGCCATGAGCACAATGGATCTAGTTCGTTTTGATACCATACACCATGGGGAAAATGGGAGGTAGAAGTTAGCTATCAAGATGTGCATGTGAGATACAACATGGCAACAAAACCTATGGATGATTGAGGAGAGAACTACAGGGGTGTAGAAGACCAGGATGACTCGGATGTGGGAGAGGCGGGTCCTAAATACCTTCAATCTGTCCTCTTTCCATGCTGAGCCTAACAAGGTCCTCAGGATCCTGAGGTACAAGTCCCCGATGAACAACAGCTCCAAGCCCACAATGAAGAGAACCGCAATGATGTTACTGAGCCTGGTGTTGGCACGGGCCACCTCCACCGCTGCCATGTGTTTGCAGTAGGGGTGGGATATGGTGTGGGAGCAGCAGTATGGCAGGAGACAGAGAAAAAGCAGGGGCAACATGAGCCCAGCTACCCGGGCTAGAGCCAGCAACCCATTCTTGACTACCAGGGAGATGGTCAGGATGGAGGTTGTGGATGAAGGGGCTGCAGATGGCAAAATACTTGTTGAAAGCCATGGCTGACTCCATGATTGTGGAGAAAAAACACCTGCACAAGACAGTCACTGAAGGTGATCTCCTGGGCATTGAGCCAGAAGTTGCTCAGCATTTGAGACATGGTGGTCAGCGACAGCACCAAGTCAATGACAGCCAGCATGGAGGGGTAAAAAACAACATGGATGTGTTGAGACATGGCTCCATTTCATCATGTATGAGAGAGTGCTGTTCCCAAGGAGGGCTACGGCGAACACTGTGCTGAGTGGGAATGCCAGTCTCCTTTCAGTAAAATACAATAGAGAGAATCATTAAACTTTGCAAAACATACCCAAATTGTGCTACTTTCTTTGCAACTCCCTTATAATAGGTAAAGTTGATTTGCTGTTTTTCTTGTTACTAAATCATGGTGAGGTCAATGTCTTCTGGATCAGCACTCATTTACAAATCATTCACTGAAGTTCATGGATGCTTTAGGATCCTCAGATGAAAGGTTACATTATAATACAGCCCTAAGAATCCAGGCAGCTAGCTGGTGCCCCAGAAGGAGCATGGTGACACCAGGTCCAAACCCAAATCAAGTTTTACACTGACAGGATTAAGCCTGAAGGACACATTCCCTGTGCACCAGGAGAACAGCTAGTCATGCCCAGTGGGATGTTTACCCACCCAGAGAGAAAATCTCCCCACTTTGCAGACCAAGGATGTGTTTGTCTCTGCTTGATGCTGGGCAGACATAGTGCTTGCAGTGGAAAAAAAGAGTGAATTTGTTTACAAGCTGTTGCTATTCCTGGCTATTCCCAGGCAGCAGTTTCTCCTCTGTGGTGATTAGTGTCTCTGAGGTCCCAGCAGTGAGTGATTAGGGTGATGAGGTGCCTTAAGATGTGCAAGTATTTCTATGCAGGTCCTTTTGGCAGATTTGCTTGGTTGTGTGAGAGAGAAAAGGTATTTGAAGGTGATGTAGGTACAGCCAGGGTCACATCCAGATCATCCAGGTGAGCTGAGTAGATTTTTTTTTTTCATTTAATCTGGTGCTATGCCAGTATTTTTAAGCATGATGCCAAGCTCTGAGCCAAGTTCAAATTCTAGCCAAATCGAGATGGAGTATAAAACAACCTATCCAGAAAAGCTACTATGCAGGTATACCAATACATTTTGATGGACTTTGTCTTTTATTGAGTTAATGAGCTACTTCACTACTTCTAGATATCCCACATTAAGTGAATATTGGGATAGAGAGCTGCCAGTCATATGCCAGTTTGCTTCCTTGCACAGGTTAGTTATAGCAGTGCTAATTATTTGGCTGCAAGCTGTTCCTTGGCTGAATCATCTTCAAACAAGCTGTAGATACGTAGGTGTAATAACCCCTTCACCTGTGAAGACCTACAATTACCTGATTACAGTTCCAGTCCTGTCCTTTTTGCTTGCACAAACCTGAAGAGGATGGCAAACACCAGAAGGAAGGTAATAATTCATTCTTCTCCTTTATGGAAAGGACAAAAGTCACAAGCTCCAGAGAGATATAGGCTTGACACTGGGAAAACGATCTGAAAAGGGTGACTTGGGGAAATTGTAGACTGTCTGCAATGGGACATTGCATGCATCTATCAGAAATAACTTTTGATCTTATGCTGAGGAAGGGATCTGGACTAGATCACTGCTCTAGCTCTCTTAAAACTCAAAACTCAAGGGATCTTTGTTTCATGACAAGCTGTGTGCTGACCAGGAACGCTGGGTGGCTTTTAGTAGTCAGGTCAGCCTGTGTTTGCAAAACGAGTTGGCTTGATGTTCCCCGTGGGCTCAGACTGCATGCCTGGTAGATTCGCAATGACTAAGAACAACACAAGCTGTTAAGTGCATCACGTCTGGTAGATTTAATGATTATTGCTTAGCAGCAGAGACAGAGCTGACAAAAACAAGTGAGGAAAGAGTTAAAATTTCAGCTTCAAGTACCAGCATCTATTCCCCCCCTTACAAAGTGAGGGAAGATTTGCCAGTATGCTAGCAATCAAAGATTTCAACTCCTTTTGTTCTTTGTTCGATATCGAGCAGCTCATTCTCTGAGGGTATTTTAATTTATTTCACTGCATAAAAATAAAGTACAGTAAGTTCGCAACAAACCTAATGGGGTACAGCAAGCTGGGTCACAGTTCCTGGTAATGTCACCCATTTCTAGAATATCTGGGGTTTCGCTACTGCAATAAGCAAAACTTATCACTTTACAGGTTACTGAACTAAATTGCACAAAATAAAACTCATCAGCTTTTCATGCACAAAGAAAATGCTCAGCAGCGTGTCAACAGGCCTGAGAGCACTGCTCCACATCAGCAGCAACGAGCCTGAAAGTGCTGCTCCCACCCCTGCCGCTGCTCCCCCCCCTGCCTCGAAAACAGCCAAAATCACAATGTCTTCCTAACACGGTGTTTGCGTGTGGGTTTGACTGTGGTCATCCTGGGGGTGGTGGTAAAAGGGAGAGGTCCCTGCAAGGCTGGGTTGGAGTTAGGGGCAGGAAGGAAGAGCTGCTCCGGGTGCGGGGCTGGGATGTGGCAGCAGACACCTGTCACCGTGTGTGTGTTCAGGGTCTGGAGGCACCTTCAGCTGGCAGCACTCTGGCATCATGGCTGTAGGGCTCATCAAGAGGACGACCCATGAAATGTAGAGGAGGTCTGGTGTAACGTCGGTGGAACTGAAGTGCAGTCAGGATGGTCTTTCCAATACTCATATGGCTGATGAGAGATACTGAGCTTCCTGGGTATTTCATGCGTTTATGTGTACCCAAAGAACCAGACCCTCCTAAGCAGACAGAACTGGCACAGCAGGTACATGAAAAGGACCCAGTAAAAGCTGAGTCTGATGCTTGTTGAATAGCATTATTTAATAATCTGCATAGCCTTGTTACACAAGACAAGTGCAAGTAGCACTGCCCAGAACAGTACACAGGATTTATGGATCAATTACCTCTGACACAGGGGAGGGAGGCATTATCTGCTTTTTTTTTTTTCCCAAGCAGAGGAAGTGTTTGCCTTTTCCAGATAAACAATCCTGGCACGAGACCTGTTTCCTGCCGGACTGGCTTGTGCCAGCTGTGGCTCTCCCGAACCTGCAGCTGAGGAAGCTGACTGCTCTGCAAACAGAGTCCTTCTTGCAATAAACTGTTACAAATAACATTGTCTTGGCAGTGTTTTCACAATATTTGCTTTGCAGTATTTGGCCTTACATTGCAAATAGCCGTGACTGGCAACAGTCTGAGATGCCTCCTGGTCTGAGTCATGTGGAAGACTCAAAGCGATTTACAGGAGAGATTAAGCTATTTAAGGAGTCAGGGAAGTCTAATGTCTGGAAAGTCAAGGAGACGAAGTCTGTCCCTTTGGTATGTTGGGGAAAACAGAGGGTACAAGTGCCTGGGAAACTTTCATCCAATTCCCGTACTGCTATCAGGCTAATTTAGCCCTTCTGTACTTCTGTTTTTCCTATAAACAGGGATAATTCACAGCACTTCTTTATTTTGCCAAGGGCTTGAGGGTAAGGAGGTTCCCACACACCATGGGAGGGTTAGTACCGGATGTGACCAGCACTGTAGCCTCAGGCCACGTTGGGTCATGACACTGGTTTTCCTTCCTAAGGCTGGAGACTGGGATCCTGTAGGCGAGATGTTGGTTCAGAGAGGGACTCCAGCAAAGTGGTTTGGCTTTGGGGCTCCAGCAGGAACAGCTCCACAGCTGATGGGGCTGTCCCGAACATGGGGCATGCAGCTGGTCCATGCACAGGACACCAGCTCTCACGAGAACACTCTGGGCAACAAACACTGATGTTGCAAATATGCATCTGCTGCAATTTCGCAGGTTTGGGAATCAGATGGGACACACCAGTTCCGAAGAAGATACGGTTTTCACCTGCAGAGTTGTGTGGGTGACCAGAGTTCTGCTGAGTTGTGTCCTCAGAGCATTCTGGATCTTCCCCCTTTTCCTATCTTAGATTTTTGTACTGATGGCAAGTAAGTATGCTCAGCTTTTAGCTTCTAACTCCCAGACTACTGAGGGGAGGAGTGGAGACAGCAGCCAGAGGCCAGCCCAGGATGGGAGGAGAGGTAAGATAACTTCCAAATGTTTGGGCTAAGACCATGCGAGCTTGTATCTTGCCAAGGATGGGACTGAGTGTACCTAGACAAGAGGCAGGAGAATACAAATCGTGTCATAGAATCAGATAATAGAATATCTTGAGTTGAAAGGTATCCATGAGGATCACCAAGCCCACGTCTGTGTGCCTGAGAAGACAGGCAGGGTTCCTTTGAGTGTCTGGATCCCTCAGCAGTGTTTGCCACAGCTCATTCCTCTCCCTGTCCACAACAGCTGTTCCTGTGTCTTCCCTTCCAGCTCTGCAGCGGTGCCTCATGTCCTACTCGAATCACTCTAGTGCCTTGTCCTTCATCCTGGTGGGCATCCCTGGGCTGGAGGATGCTCAGTTCTGGATTGCCTTCCCATTCTGCACCATGTACTTCGTGGCGGTGCTGGGCAACATCACACTCCTCCTAGTGATTAAGGCGGACGAAAGGCTGCACCTGCCCATGTTCTACTTCCTCTCCATGCTGGCTGCCATTGACCTCGTGCTCACCACTTCCACCATGCCCAAGATCCTCAGCATCTTCTGGTTCCACTCCCATGAGATTCACTTTGAGAGCTGTGTGACCCAGATGTTCTTCATCCACAGCTTTTCCATAATGGAGTCAGGGGTCCTGCTCTCCATGGCCTTTGACCGCTACTTGGCCATCTGCAAGCCCCTGTGCTACTCTGCCATCCTGACTGGCCCCACCATCGCCAAGATGGGTTTGGCTGCTGCAGTGCGTGGCATCGCCATTGTGGCCCCTGTGACGTGCGTGGTGACCAGCCTGTCCTTCTGTGGCTCTCGTGTCATTCACCACTCCTACTGCGAGCACTTGTCAGTGGTGAAACTGGCTTGTGGGGACACCCGGCTCAACAACATCTATGGCATCACCTTTGCTACTATTGTGGTGGGCTCAGACTCCATCCTCATCACTGTCTCCTACATGTTAGTCCTGAGGGAAGTCACAGGCCTGTCCTCCAGAGAAGCTTATCTGAAGTCCTTTAGCACCTGTGGCTCCCACATCACTGTCATCCTGCTCTTCTACACGCCCGGGCTTTTCTCCATCTACTCTCAGCTCTGGGGCCAGAGCATCCCCACACACCTCCACATCCTGATGGCTGACCTCTACCTCCTGGTGCCTCCCATGCTCAACCCCCTCATCTATGGGATAAGGACAAAGCTGATCCGGGAGCGGGTGCTGAGTCTGCTCCTGACCCCAGCCCGTGGCTAATGCCGGGTGGGAAGGAATAGAGTTCTGAACAGGGAAAAATGGCAGCATGTTCGGGGAGCAAAGAAAAAGCTTAAAAAGTTGTCTGTATGAAAACCAGGATGATCCCTTTGTCATCTTGGCTAAACCCTGAGAGCTGGAGGCACTGTGAAAAATTTGACTGGTGAGACATTGTGTTAGAAAGTGCACTCTAGGTTCCTGCTCAGAACGGAAAGATAATGTGTGTCTCATGGTACCTGTATGTTTGATCCTCCCCAGATCTGTATCACCTTGTCACCTGTCACCTTGTGACTCTGCTCTTCACCTCAGCTCTCCATAAAAGGCTGTTACCACTTTGGTACTTAAAGTCTGTTCATGGATTCATTCTCCTCATGTACCCTTTTCACCCAGGATGTAACTCTCCATTTATTCACTAACTAGTTTTTAGCAGCTGCTGCTCTTCATGCCTGGCTATGAGAGGGAAGTGTGTGTGGTGGGGTGTGTGTGCACATTTGCATACACATGTGTCTGCACACACACACACACACACACACACACACACACACACTCTCACTCATCCAGATGTTGGCCTGAAAAGATGTTTTTTTCCTCCCAACCCTGCCTTGAAACCTTACTAAGCATTTACGGCAATCATAAAAAGCCAGCCCACTGAGAGCACTGTCTGTGTCCCGCTGAAACCCTGCAGCATTGCCTAAGGTTTTGTTTCTTTCTTATTAGAAACATCAAAACAGCACCAGCCATGAAATGTCATTGTACAAAACTTTTTCCCAATATTTTAATGAAACTTCCTAAATTTGTACATTGTGTCTCTTTCCTAAGCATATAGGCATCTGTAACGGGATTTTGGGAAGCTCCAGTTTTTCTTAAGCCTCCAAACACCTGTGAGATCCTGCTGCTGTGGTTTTGGCACTTCAGTGAGCTTGCTCTCCTCTTTGGAGACCATGTAATTCTGCACATACTGCACGGCGTGAGGGTAATACTTTGCTCCTTCCCCAAACTAAGGCTCAGGTGCAGCCCTGTGCTA
>NW_009707692.1:0-996 GCF_000703405.1 Apaloderma vittatum | reverse complement strand
GGGGACTAGTCTCCAGTGGGGTGGATGGAGCAGCTGGGCCGTGCAATTGCACAAGTCGTATTTTCTTTATGCAGATCTCCTTATGCAAAAGACAGGTCCATAAACAAAAAAAATAGAAGGCTGTTGTAGGATGGTCACCTCCAAGCACTGCAGGCAAGGAGCAGGAGCATAGATTAAAAGAGAGCAGAGAACAGTGACTAGGCTCCTCTTGTTGTCCTCAGCAAACCTATACCTGATTTTAACTGTGATGAAAACTCATCTCCTAACACCACATAATGACCTACCATCCCAGCAATCCTTGCACCTTCATCCCAGGAAAATCAGGGCACGGAAGTCTGGTGTCTGTGGCAGGTCCTGCATGTGTCCTGTGCTGAGCCAGAGAGGGAAGGAGAGTGTCACAAAGAGCTGTGGTGAGCACCAAACCCAAGCTGTGGGTGGAAACTCAGTTCTTTCAGTGTCTTCTGACACATCTGCCTTTGGGTGCCTTCTGGACTATGCACAGTCATACCTCCCCCACCTGCACAACCCTTGGCAATAGTACGATCTACATGATGACCAACAACTAAAGCACAACCCAGACCCTCCTGCTGACTCAGGCACCAGACCCTTCCAACCCAAATCTTGTAGTCCTTGTCCAAGTCAGGTCTGGAAAGTGCTGATCCTTGGAGCCTGCCAGGCAGCAGATTCACTCTCCAGTTACAGGTTTTGCCTTTGCTGCTGTTAGCCCGTGCTGCTCCCAGTATCACCCACCCTTCACCAGAGGCACCCAGCCAGGCTCCGAGCAGCTCTTCTCATCCCCTTCAGGGGGAGATGAGAGCAGACCTCTCGCCTCACAGTGCCAGCTCTCTTCATTTCAATGGCAAACCCAGGCTTTGCAGTGGAAGGAGTCTTACATAAAATTGTTCTCGGTTAGGTCAGAGTGGCCAGGATTGGTCTGCTGCATGATTTCTATCTAGATTAACTAATTTTCATAGAATCATAGAATCCTAGACTGGC
>NW_009707691.1:0-7250 GCF_000703405.1 Apaloderma vittatum | reverse complement strand
TCCAATCCTGACAATTCTATGATTCTACAATACCCTGTCAGCAGCCATTAATGAGTGGTTATATATGTGGACAGATAACTTCTTTTCACAGAAAACAGCAAGTTTATTCTTCCTTAGGTCCTACTTGGTGCCTCCTCAGCTAGAATGCTGTCCCTGTTCCTTTTCATGCTGGAATGAAACAGGAACACTAGCGTGTCCATTTATAGCATCTCATCTGAAAAGTGCTAATTGGAAGCTGAGGTGTGGTAGCTTTTTCAGCTGTTCTAATCTGACTTCAAGACTAAATTAAACCAGTATTCCCTTTAGCAATGGAGAACTCTTGAACTATGCACTGGGTAGGACTCAAACCTCCTGCAATGGCTCCTAAAACTTGAGGTCCAACCAGTCAGCTCCAAGCAGACTGCAGAAAATGAATCCGTGGCCAGAAAGAGTAGGCAAATTACCAAAATAACATCATTTTGGTTTAGGTGCACATGATTCCCATAATAGCAGACTTGTAGTATTTAAATACATTATCTCAACTAAATTCTATGCCACTTTGGAGAAACTTTCCACCTCAGTTTTGTTTCATACACTCCTCATTCACAGTTGTGATCCATGGTAATGTTCTTAGCACCACATAAGATTTACAAAACCCACATGGTTCATCTTTGAAGAGTTGTTTGGTTTTGGGGTTTTTTTGAGTCGAAGATGCCTGTGATGAGAGGAAGGAAAGCTGAGGGAAATATCATCCCAAAGAAAGCTGCAGTAGCCACTGCAGAAATCATTAATATATTCGGGGGCTTTGGTCTGCAAATGAAACAGATTTGCTGTTTCTAAAACATTCAGTGACTTCTTGGTTATATAGACCTTTCTATGTGTGTCATATCACACCATCCGCATTAATGATCAGTCTCAAACATTTATCACAGGATGGGATGGATCTCTAATTGCAGGAGTTTTTCTCTCCCCACTAAAAGCCTAGACAATTTAGTTTAAACGAGTTACATCATCTTTAGATGGTTAAAGTTAGCTACAGCAAATCCTGCTGCTTTTTACAGATAACTCATAAACTGTTTCTTAAATTGATGTGACTCTCCACATACTTCTAGCTTCCATGAAGACTGTGTGAGTGTGACTGAACCTGCCTTCCTCAAAGATGTTCAGCCTTCAGGTGGCAACAACAACCACAGGACATTTCCCCTCCATTCCTTTTGGTTTGTTTATATTTTAAGTGCAGGCTGCAAGGATTTAAAGATGAGTATTTTTCCAAGTGGGCTCATTACAGATGAGCTTTTTAATTACACCTACAAAAGAAGTAATGCATAGTGATATCCTGAATTCGTCCCTAATTAAAAATACTGTACTTAAAGCTTGCATGGTTCCCTTCTGCCGAAATCTTTAATCAGGAGATGAATAAGGCTCTGGAGCCTTGATTAATAACAGGACCAAGTGCTCTGCAGCTGAAAATACCAGGGTATTAAATTGCCTTAAGTCACCTGGTGTCCCCATCTAATAGAGATCCTGGCAATGTTATGCAATAGTACAGAATAACTGAGGCATAAAGTTTTAGGTCCCAAATAAGGCAAATTATACTAATTCTCCTGGAGACAAGTCTGATGTGGATGTGGGCACTAATGTAATCAACAAGAAGCCTTTGTAATTACATCATTAAATAAAATAAATGGTTGCCTTCTAAGCATTACCCATGAAATCTAATGCACAGGTAAGATGCACTGAAACCTCAACAAATCAAAGTACATGGGAGCTTGGGAAAACACACAGAGATAACTATCCTAAACAAAAACCACTCAGATATGACAGTCTTGAAAGTAAGATGCATTTTAAATGTAACAAAAAATGCAAAGAAAGAGGTGTCAGATTCTTTTACTAAAACTACTGGGTTTGTATCACAGAAAGAAACAAATCAGACATAATCCAAGGCTCATGTAGATGAGCCATGTTTTCTCTAGGCTCATTTGAGAACAGCTGGTGGCAGAGCAGATTCACACTTCTCAGCAGCTGTGAACAGTTTAAACTACAATATTAGGAAGAACTTTTCTTTATTTTGGGGTACAATCACCTCTTCTTCAGGAGAATTGTTGCATAATCATACTTCTTGGCTATTTTACTATACTTAATGAGACATTGCTACTTCAAACGCCCAAAGGAATGAAGTAATAATTCCATATCAGGTCCCAGGTACTACTAGAAGAACTATCACAGAAGCAGCCTAGAGTCCAGAAGAAGTAAAAGCTGGGGAGGGGAGGCTGAGATACTTTCCTTGAAATGTGTTTGTCACCCGTTTTATCTATTCAGGAGCACATACTAAAAGGGACACCTGCATTGGTGCCATGTCTCCTGCTGTTACCACCAACCACATCCTTATCCCTCCTTGCCAGCCGATCAGGCTCCACCTGAACCCTAGGCAGACGGTCTCCCTTGGATAGTCCTAATCCAAGTTTAGTATGAATTTATTCATGAGCATGTTATAACTGTTTGCTCTTACAGTATTACTGATCTTAGTGATAAAACAGTTCCTCTCAGCTTTTATTTTCCTATGTTGCAATTGTTTAAAGAGACAACTTTTAGCTCTTAGTGCCAGGCAGAAGACTTCTGGTTTGGGCATTTTACTCTGGAAAGTAAACGGGTGAATTTCCATGCTGGAACACTTTCCATGCAGTGCCAGTATTTCCATTATCTGAGCTAGCCCATAAGAAACCAGCTAGCATGTTTCAGTGCTAAATAGCAGACTGTAGCAGGTCTGAATGCCTTTCTTCAGGTAACATCCCTCCCCTCCCCATCATGTCAGTAGCTCTGTTGAGCTCTGCTCTCACCTAAACTCAATTTTGTTGCTCAATAATGGCATACAGTGCTCTTAATTGAAGTCCCCACAGTATCTGGCACAACAGCAGCAGTGCCTCCTTAGCACTGGAAATATCTTGCCTACCCCATCTTACGACCACATGCATCTTTTCACGATCCTGTGCATTAATAATTTATTCTCACTCTGGAATGCACAAGCTTTTTTCTGTCTCACTTTCAGTTGATGTGGTATCATTTTACAGTGGAAGTTATTAGTCCCTAAGTGAATAGCCTGGTACTTTCCATTAGGAAATATATTTGCTGCTTCAATAACACGGGTAAAACTATTCTTCCTCAGTGATATCCTTTTCTTCCTCTGAAGTCCCAATATCTCCTGACTGTGCACCAAGGTAAAATAATGTATTATGAAAATGCTAAATAAGATTAGTCCCAGTTTGTACTGCCAATTTAAATCCAGCAGCTACTGATCATATCTCAACATCTCCCCTTAAATCAGTGTCTTACCCACTTTCAAGTGTCTTTTGTAATCTCTAGCTTTTTCAAATTAAGTATTCACTTTCCACATGACAATACATCAAAGAGCTTACTGATTTTTACATGCATCCCACCAGCTTAATTTCCTTATCTAAAAACTCTCAAATGTTATCGTAAAAATAAACAGGTTTGTAGCTGACTTAGCGATTGGATGTAGGTCTCTAAAAATAGATTACATGAAAAAAGACAGATAACATATCACCACATTTTTTTGACCTATAGCTTCCAGTGGGTAGTTCCAACACAGAATGATATGCAAATTAAAAGGTTCTCATTTCCACCCCAGAAGTGGCTGCACACCACTAGCAAGGGGTGCAATCCTTGCACAAAACAATCTGAATATGATGCCCAGGAAGACAGATGAATGAAGAATTATAGTGAAAGCAGTTGTAGCCAAATAAAAAGATCCCTTGTGACTCAATATGCAGAAAACAAGATGTTACTGAAAGATCAAATCCTTTTTTTTTTTTTTTTTAGTGCTGTTCAGTGTAATAATTCTCATGTTGTTTTGGCTTAGGTGGAGTTTTAGTTGAAATGCATGTTTTAAAGACCATGGATTTGCAGAAGCCTCATAAAATACTTAATATAATGTGCACTTATAATAAATATTGTTAATCATGCTTATGCTAGTACTTACAAGCCAAGAAAAAGGGGTCTGGAATAGCAAGCACTGTAAAAGTACTGTCAGTCTTTTATTATTACAGGAAAGTAGGTGCTTACGATGAAATAGGTGAAATCAGCAGAGTGGGAGAGGTCAGTTCGGTGTAAGGGACAGCAAAGTGGACCATGGCTTCCTTTTCCAGGACTGGTGGAAGTTCTAACACTACATTGGAAAACAAGTCAAGCACTTGGAGTCCCTTTGCCAAGCTCTGCATAGTGCCAGGCAGGTCTCAGACCTAAGGCAGGGAGGTTGGACTAAATGATTTCTAAAGGTCCCTTCCTACTCAACACATTCTATGGAGACCACTCCTGGAACACTGTGTCCAGTTTGGGGCTCCCCAGTTCCAGAGAAACAGGGACCTACTGGAGAGAGTCCAAGGGAGAGCTACGAGGAGGATCAAGGGATTTGAACATCTCTGCTGTGAAGAGAGACTGAGGGAACTGAGGCTGTTCAGCCTGGAAAGGAGACAGCTGAGAGGGGACCTTATTAATGTATAGAAATATCTGAGGGGTGGGGGTCAAGAGGAAGGTGCCAGTCTCCTCACAGTGGTACCCAGTAATAGGACAAGGAATAATGAGTGTAAGCTGGAATATAAGAAGTTCCACCTCAACATGAGGAGAAACTGAGGGTGCCAGAGCCCTGGCACAGGCTGCCCAGGGAGGTTGTGGAGTCTCCTTCTCTGGAGACATTCAAAACCCACCTGGACACATTCCTGTGTGACCTACTGTAGGTCATCCTGCTCTGGTAGGGGGGCTGGACAAGATGATCTTTTGAGGTCCCTTCCAAGCCCTGACATTCTATGATTCTATGATTTTATGCTTCTGTGTGGACCTACCTCTCATAACATTCCCACCTGTCTTCTGCCATCTCTCTCTATCAGGCTGCTACGGCTCTGGCAGTCGCTTACAAGATGTCCTACCTACCCAGGCAAGAAATAATCAAAGAAGAGGAATTGCATACGAGTCTCTCTCAGACCTTGCTTCTCACTTTTAATAAGAAGTGAGTTTTATGTAAGCAAGTTCGTTTGTGTTTCTTCACTTATATTTTCATCGTGAGGCTTAAATCAATGCCAAATTAAAGGCTGAAAATATCCCACTGAATAGTTACTACGTTTACTCTTTCTCTCTTTTTATGCAGTCAGTTTCAATACATAGATCAGTGAGGAATATGGCCAGTTTGTAAGACATTAAAGTGCATGGAAAGTGGAGTAATTTTGCAAATAGCTGGGATGGCAAATTAACATCATAAGCTATCTTGTAGAAAAAAAAACAAAAACAAACAACTAAAAATAAAAATAGACTAGGCTGATTTGTGAGGAAAAGAAATTCTAGTAAAATAACCTCTGATCTTTATCTCAGAAAAGGACAAACATCCTTGGGAAATATTACACTGTGAAATCTTCTTCTTAATTATAACAGCCTGGGCTAAATTCTTCCCTTTAATTAAGGAAAAAGTATTGGTGGCTTCACAGAGAGCATTGCTCACGTAGGAACTAAATCAGGCCATGAAGACGTGAATCTATGGGTCATGGACAAGTGAAGACTGGACAGAACCAGGGGGAGGTTTTCTCCACTGTCTCCAATATTTAGGTTAAGATTAGTTGTGCACCAGAGAAAATTATGTGCTGTTTCTCTTGTCCAAATTCTCCCAAGTACCTTTGCACAGCAGCAATTGTGGGATGCAGGTGTTCCCTTAGAAGGATTATTGAAGTTGCTTAAGCCTTTCTGTATCAACAAATGTGGCTCGCAAACCCCAAACGAAACTCAGGAAAACATATACACCCTAAAGACAAAGCTTTGGAATCACCCAGACAGTATTTGACATCTTACTTTCAGGTAATTATGCAGCCTTTACTTTTGCTTCCCCAGTATATGCCAGGTTTCAAGACATCAGGGGAGCAGGAAAGTCCTGACAAAGGTAAATAAATGTATTTAGATGACACTCTGACAACTTGAGGAGTTGAAACTCATGGATTTTTCCTGGAAAGCTTGGCCATGGATTTCAGTCTGGAGACAATTAATCAGTGGACCGTCGTTCTCCAAGGAGTCAGACTGAAGGTGGGTTGGCTAAAAATTCTCCCAATATAAGTGCAAGACTGCAATTCTGTCTGACTTGGATCAGATCATAGTTTACCATAAGATTCCTGAGGTCTAACTAGACTAAATCAAAAGTTCTGCAAAAAAATCCATTACTAATTTTATTCTGCTTCCAAAAAGCAGAGGAAAACAACTCAGAGTTGTTTTTTTTTATTCTGTCTTTGTGTATTAACTAAGCCTAACCTGAATTCACTGTTTTTTTTCCTAAACAATGTCTCATCTTGTCACACCTCCCCCAGAGAGATTATGGTATAATTGAAGGACAAACATGCTGAACAAGAGAAATTGTATATTCAGTATGCACCGAAAATATCCAGAGGTAAAGAACTTTTCTCAAGTACAACTGAACACACATGGCATCTTCCAGCAACTGAAAATGAATTTCCGGTGTCCAAATATCCACGTGCGTCTTCAAAGAGATATTAATGTTTGTAAAGAGGAACAGAAAGTTTTCCTTTCCTCTAGAAAGAAGAAAATTTAAATATTCTAAGATTTGACACTGTAATTGGCAAAGATGAGATAAAACAAGATATTTGTAATGAGTAATCTGTCTGTTCTAATATAATCTTATATTAAACACTTAAAAAATTAATTGTCTCACCATAATTGAACTTCCCATAAAGAATATGCAAGTGCTGGAGAAGCAAACTGATTTAATTCCACGATGCATTCATCCCCTCTGAAATATTTTCCTCTCTATTTTGTAATATTGAGCTTAGTCCTGTCAGGAATGTTTTATCTCTCTGCTTGTTTTCTTCCCTGACTTTTGGATGTGGATTTCACAAACCACTTATAAACTCGCTGTGTTCCCTGAAGATACAGTGCAGATAACGTCAACAAAAGGCTCTCCATGGGTTCAGTGAACTAGAAAGAAAGATTTTGTACCTTAAAAACACCCTTGTTGGAGCATAAACTCCTGGATGATTACAGAAGGTTAAGTAAATTGGGGGAGACTGCCAGTTCTACAGGGGCTTGGCTTGCAATACCTGTGAGTTTTACTGAAAACACAAGGTTGAGATTAGCAGACCACAACAACACATTTAAGGTCTGAAGATTCCCTTTGAATTTTAGCCTCTCTACAAAAAACAGAAGCAAGTGGAAGCCCCACAGAGGAGAATCTGATATGTTTCCCATTTTGGCCTGAAATCCTATGT
>NW_009707690.1:0-4762 GCF_000703405.1 Apaloderma vittatum | reverse complement strand
CTGGGTTTTAGCTCAAACCCAGGACAAGAGTGGATCATTATAATCAAGATCTCCACATAGACGATGAAAGGAAATACCGCTGTATGGGCTGATTAAGTTAAATATTTTTGTGTGGTAACCTGCTTCCCTCATGCTTCTCAAACTATTTCTATTTATTGCAGATTAAAAAGGTTTTGGTATTTCCATTTAAAATCTTCTTAGAATTAACCCCAGATTCATAACTTAGCAGTCAAAATGTACTCCATGCTGTACCCTGCAATTAATTTTTTAAAAAAGAAGGTTATCTATTCCACTGTTTTTCAAGGAGAGTAATGCAAGGGAAAAAAGAGAATAAAGAAAGAAAACAAAATGTACCAGTACTGTTAGATCTATTGCTTTTATTACAATTCATTTGCCTTATCTAAATTTAAATGATATATTTCAGACCATAAATCCATAATAGAGACTATAGTCCTCTTTGTATTTAATTGAAAATGGATGGATTGATACAAGAAGGATGAGATTTTCTTAAGTACTCAGTGTTGGCTGAATTCTGCTTTGATTCAAGTCAGTGGTAAAACTCCTCCAGAATCCATTTCGACCAGAGTACAGCATGGCTGAGCATTTCTGAAAATCCTATCCAAACGAAGGCTGATAAGGGATCGTTCTGAAAGCATTACAAAGCATTTAATATTGTAGTTTCCATTAAGTTCAGTTAATTCTTTTATTTATTTATTTATTTATTGGCTCAAAAATTGCTTGAGTTCCTGAAGATACACATGCCAGATAGATTTTGTGAACTTTAACGATTCTCCTAAGCTCTTGTGGTTGTGCTCTGAAACTCAAGCTGACTCGCAGAAAAAACGATGAAAAGCATACATAAAGAAACTGGGAAATGCAGCAAGTAGCAGTGTTTGGAACCTGAACTGAAAAAAACCCAAACAACTGCTTCAAGAATAGATTTAGAAAGTTTTATTGAATTTATTACTTGCAGCAGACACAAGCCTTTAAGGGCAGTAATAGCTTCCTCACTTCTGTCCTCCTGAAAGACAAAGGTGAAAACCAGAAAGTGTGGATGAACCAAGCATGACAGATGAGTCCTGGTGTGGAGCTGGGAAAGAGGAACTATGCTGTGGCATCAGAAAAAACAGTTCAACCAAGATCTTAAAAAAACAGAATTTGAGTTACTGCGATTCAAAGCATCAGGACCAATCGATCAAAGTTTTAAGACAAGTTTTTATTTTTCTACCACAGAGGCCCATTTGGTTTATCTTTACCACTGGGGAAGATACAATGTGTTACAGAGGATCCATTCCTAGGGGATCAGATTGAGAAGACATAAAATATAACAACCGACCTGGCTGTTGGATCCCTAACAGCCAAATGCCTGTGGAAACATATGGTCCTTTGGCCATCGCAGAGGCTGTAGGAGAACGAATCTAATGGGGCCCTGCACAGACATTTTAGAGCCATTCATGCCACAGATAAAATGATACATTTCATCTTTATGACACCTTTCTAAATCACAAAATAGTAAATTTGGTTAATGTTGAAAAGCAGAAACCCAGAGCTGCTGCTTTGCTTTGCTATCTGTAATGTCAGTGCCAGCGCTGGCTTAATCTTCCGAGTGTAGTTCAATATATTTCTGACCCAACCAGGTAGAACAGAAGCCTTGGCTATATTTCCAAGCTCGCAGAGGTTTTAAGACAATCCCACAGCTTTCACTGGAAGTAGTTTTCACAGCATACTGATAAATAATCTTAGGGAGAGTGTAATCATCCAGAAGAAAATATCAGCTGCAGAGCAAAAAAAAAAACAAAAAACCAAAACCCCAAAAAAATGCCACAACCAAAACACACACATACACGTTAGAAAAAAGATGTACTGACTTTGTTTTTTGAGCAGATGTCTTTGCTGAAGTCCCTCCCTTCCCTGGCTCCGTTCCTGCCATGTTAATTGTTGTAACTATCCCCTACTGTTCCTTGCTAGGAGAATTGTAACAATTAGCCCGTGACTTTACACCAGCTGCCTTGGCAGAGAGGAAGCCATGGGCTTTGGACTCCCAACACCTGCAAACCCAGGCCATGGTGGATGGATGGATGCTAAACCAAACAGCTGTTTTGTTTCAGGCTTATTCTCTTGGGAAGGGAGGCGTATGGGGGAGAGAGATGGAGAAACGTCTGTGTGCCCAAACGCCACAATTTCCTTTTTTTGAAGTCTATCCTGTGAATTCCCTTTCCAGCGTGCTGCATCTCAGCTGATTAAGGGATGGCTCTAGCAGTTATATGGAGATCATGCAATCTGTAGGGTTCCATATGTTACCAGGATTGTGAGTAGCTCTGAGTAGGGGAGGGGAAGAGAAAAAAACCACATTTATTTAAATTTATTTCCATTTACTCCCTTTCCCAAGCTCTTAAAGGATAGTTCAATTTGGTTTGTACACTTCTTGATTAGTGTAATCTGCAAGCTGGCACTTAGCACTTTGGCAGTTTTACCCCAGTGAGCTTAACAACCAAATGAGAATTGCCGAGAACAGTGGTATCAAATTCACAGAAAGAACCACGAATGCATTTCTCTTCCCCGGTAACTGTTCAGTGGCATTATTCAAGAGATTTAAATGTGGGTGGCATCAGTTTGAAATGCAGATGGTGTATCTTATTAAACACCATTTTAGCTATTTGTAGTGCTCAGAACAGTATTTGCCCCGAATTTAAATAATGATGTACAGTATTTGTTAAAAAACATGCTTGGGCATGTTTTGTTTAATTAGCGGCTTGAAATTTCCTGGCATATGGCTTGTCATTTGGTAAAAAGATATGCAATTATGAACTTCCTTGAAGTTCTACTATTTAAATGCAAAATCAACTTACTCTGTTCAGCAGTTAATGGCAGGCCAATAAGTATAATATTTGCTAAACAAAAGACATATAGGAGCAGCTCAATACGCCTGTGCCAGCTGTACCTGTACCATGGTATGTCTCTGGGTTCACAAGAGGTGGACTGGACCCAGTTTGCTCCCAGAGTTCATTACCAGAGTTTTCTCCAAGTCACTGTGAACAACATCATGTCGCTTTATTATCTCTAAAGGCCTGGATGCTGCTTTTGAAATATCAGTTTAATTTTTCTTCTTCAGGAAAGCAAACAGACCATCTGTTTAGATATCCAGTACTTTCTGAAGTGCTGCAGTTTATTTTTCTCCTGTCACATTTTGGATGGCCTTTTAAAGTTTTTTGGAAATTTTACTTGCTTGTCAGTTCATTTTTTAGTAGGAAATGGAAAAGGGAGTCCGGAAGTCTGAAGGATGATACATTTTATTTTTTTTTCCCCATAATGTACCTGCTTAGTTCCTACTCGTCATCATGACAGATGACTAATTCAGCGTCTGACTCCCTTCCACCAGCTCAAGCCAGTTTCTACATCCACCACCTTCATCATTCCCCAGTCCCAGCAGGGCTGATGAAAAGACTTGCCTGAGGCCTCTCAACTAACCTTCACTGCAAGCAATATTATGCACTCAAATGACTCACGATTTGGAGGATTCTTATTTTCACTCCTGAGAATGACTTATCTCTGAAAGCGAAAAGAGAAGCAATGAAGGCTGATGAAGAGGTGTGAAAGGAACAACCCTCAGCCCGACACATTAGTTTCCTTCACAACTCTTATTTTATGGCTTTATCACACACTGTACTTCTTCAGACATGGGCAGCAGGATTCATCTCAGTGTATTATAGCCATCCACATATAAGCCAGGATCCCCTAAGTTTAGTGTTTATTTATAAGAGAAATACATTATTTTAGGATTTTACCTCTTCTATACATTTCCCTCTGGAAGAGGAGAATGGAAACTCTGAAATGCCTGCTTCCCTTCATTCACTACGAAAGGAGTGTAGGTATCTACACTGTACATATCTGCTTTTGGAAGTAAAGACTCCAAGTGCATAGTTCACAAAACCTCATGGCTGAAACGTTAGCTGCTGACATCAGGGAAACATTCCTGTGGATTTTGGGAAAGTCAGGTTTCCACTTTATTTCCTTTCTTATTACTATATTTTTGGTTCAGTAAAAACAAGATAGCATCGTCAGAGGAACAAAGATGTGATCCTTTCCAGGATGCACTGCTAAGCAGATGAAAGGAGAAACAACACTAGAAGGGAAAAGGTGGGAAATCAGAAGGATTAACTCATATCTCTGTTTCCTTCTGGAAATTATTTAATCTTCTCACTTTAGCCATGGTTGTCAGTACCTTTGCTTGTATTTTCTCAACCTTTTTTCCCTGACCATGATACTCCATCATCTCACTGACCTGCCTGGCTCCCTCTTACTGTGAGTTTTTCAGGTTTCTCTTTGTGATTTACAGAGATGTGACTCCTGATTTTACCACTGTGCTTCCTTCTTCTTCGCTCATTTTTCTGATCACACTTGTTTTTCTACTTCAGCTCTGCACCTCCATTATTTTTTATGTAACTGGTTTGAACTCCCTGTCTAATGAACAACTTCCCTGTCTCTCAGCTCTGTCCTGATGAAGATGAACAGAGCCTTATTTCTTTAGTCTTAGAACCCTCGGCAATATCATAAAGCAAAAAGAATTAATGATAAAAAAATAGGTCCATAATATGTTCATTCTTTCTTCTCCTGCAATACAGAAGGTGACTACCTCAACGGGAATGTTTCTTTTATTATTTAGGTTCGGGTCTTTTATTCCCTGCCCGGTTATCAATTTGGCTCCCTGATTGGCTTGGAACTTCCTTGGGAGAAGGGGAGAGGAGAGGAGAGGAGAGGAGAG
>NW_009707689.1:11896-18333 GCF_000703405.1 Apaloderma vittatum | reverse complement strand
CATTCTTTGATTCTGTGATTCTTGTGTTCTCCATTCGTGCAGTCAGAGATGTTCTCAGGGCTCATGTCAGTGGGTTGGAGAGTCGCCTTTTCCCCGGCTGACACACAGCCCCTGGCCATGGGAGCGCCATTATGCCTTCTGGGTGCAAAAAGAAGTACCTCTGCCCAACCCCCTTGTCCTGGTTGGGGTCTCTGGTGCTTGAAGGTTGAAGGACAGCAGCTCCTTAACCAGCCCAAGGGCAACAAAGCCAAGACTATGCCCTACCTCTATCCCAGGATATCTGATGGATCTAATTCCCCCAGACTACTAGGTAATTTCCACAGCCCATTTATCACCCCAACACAGATGGTCTTGAGTTTACGCTCAAGGAGGAGGTGCCAGATCGGTCTCCCATTTTGGTAGGATTTGGGTAGAACCTTAAAACACTGCTGGACTAAGCCTGGCAGACCAAAGAGGGTGGAACTGAATATTTCTTGTAACACAAATACTTGTAATAACAGGAGAAGCGGCGTAAACAAGAGCCTCCGAGAGGCAGCTACGCCAGACGACATTTTTGTTTGGGCAAAATAATCCCGAATTGTTGCTAATTACAATATGAAAGGTAGTTAATTCCCGTGTTTTGCTTGACAGCAAGTTTAATAAGATACAAGAGCAACCAAAGGGAAGTGGTGGGTTGTTGGGTTTTTTTCCTCCAAATACAGTTGTGAGCCAAGGACGTATCGGGAACAGCACAGGCAGTGACTGAGCCTCCACTGAAACCCCCACATGCTAAAGAGTCCCGTGTGCTCTGAATGAGGATGAGCTTTGCAGATGCTTTTTTTTTTTTTTGCCATATCAGGGACAGGTAGGGGAGCAGAATCAATTCCTGTCACTCAGGGCTCGCTCCAGAGGAGCAGGATTATGGATCCAGGGTGATGCTGCCGCACTTTAATCTGGAAATCAATAGAGAGACGGAAGTCGGGCTTGCGGGAAGGTGGCAGAGACAATGATTTGGGGCTTGATGAGATTTTGCTCTGCAAACAACTGAGTCACTAACTCCTCTTCACGCCCCGATTAACATAGAGAAAGGGCTAAATTCAGCCTTGATGCGGCTCCCTCAAAGTCCCTGGGGTCCCCTCGTATAATTTGAGTCCAGAACTTCTCAAACGAACCAAACGCTTCGGTCTCCTTCCTTGCCTTTACACATAGCTTGGGAATAACCCTTCACTCTGCCCAGCCTAATATTAATTCAATTTGTATCAACCTGGGACTGTGATAACCTTCCTTCTGTCTTGTTTGTAGCAACCAAATTAAATACAGCAGACAATGGTATCAATACAAATGGTGCCAAGTCACCTTGAGGGGCCTCAGAAATCCCCAAAATTCCTACAGAGCTGTTTAAATCTTGGATGTTACCACCTATACGGTACCTCCTTCTGCAGGCTGCCCAGACTTGCTCGTCTTTAGGATGTAGGGCAGCTTTTCTGGTTTGCAGATTTGCCCTGTTGTTCCTACGACTGTAATTGCACTGCCTGGGGTAACTAAATATTACAAGGTGCTACTTTAACTTCAGTCGCGGGCAGAAAGCTTCTGCCCTACACACGCTGCTTGGGTGGGTGAGAGCGATGGGTGAAACCCCAGGTCTTTGGGATAGTCTGCAATCTCTGAGCCCAGAGTTTTTGGTCAGGTTGAAACACTCAAAGTTTGCAAGTCCAGGCAGAGCTCAGCAAAGCTGCTGTACCTGGTTCCTCTAAAAATCACACTTTTGCATTCCGAGGTTTCGTCTAGTGAAGGGAAGACCTGGTGAACTCCCCTGGTCCTCAGCAACTGGCTCAAGCAGAAATCCAAACTTTCGGACCTAATATTCAAAGCCCCAAGCCACCCCTCTTCATCTCTTGCAGGGTTTCTTCTTTTTCTTTGTTCATTATTTACGTCACTCGGTGGCATTGGACCGTTCCAGCATCTGCTCAGCATCGGGGAGCATCAGCTGTACACTTGCATCTGCAACACTCGTTAGCAAAACATGAGAAGGCTGAAATTGAGACACACGCTGAACCCGCTCTTCATGCTCGTGCTTTTCTTTCTCTTGCAGAGCACGGTGATCGTGGAGAAGACTGTTCAAGACCTGATGAACCTGATGCACGACTTGAGCGCCTATTCGGATCAGTTCCTCAACATGGTGTGTGTGAAACTCCAGGAGTACAAGGACACCTGCACCCTTGCCTACAGGTACAGCAGGCTTGGAAAACAATGTATGCTGGGGATACTGCCTGAGCTTTTGCTGTTTTGTCATAGGTAGGCAGGAGTTACTTCTAGATATCATCTCTACTGGGATGCTCAAGGATGTTTTTTTCCAGGTGGGGAAAAAAATCTGACATAATGAGCACTGACGTACAAAGAGTTTTGGCTTCCAAGTGACTTTATCCACATCACACTGGGCTTTAGGCTCTTTAAACGTGACTGATGGTGGCAGTAGAGCTTAGAAACCACATGGCTTTTCTCTTAGGCAGGCAAAAGGTGACTTCAGGTTGGAGATGGAGAGTATAAGGCATCATCTGTACCATAAATAGCTGTATATAGCTACTGCTTTCTTGTAAAGCAAGCCACATCCTTCCACTTCAGTGTTCCCAAGAGACTGAGCTTAATTTCAAAGGGGGTAGCGAGGGGAGTATTGGTCTCTTCTCCCAAGGAACAAGTGATAGGACAAGAGGAAACGCCCTCAAGTTGCTCCAGAGGATGTTTAGGTTGGATATTAAGAAAAATTTCTTCTGGAAAGGGTTGTCAAGCCCTGGCACAGGCTGCCCAGGGCAATGATGGAGTCTCCATCCCTGGAAGTATTTAAAAGCTGGGTAGATGTGGTGCTCAGGAACATGGTTTAGTGGTGGACCTGGCAATGCTAGGTTACCAGTTAAGTTTGATGATCTTCATGGTCTTTTCCAACCTAAACAATTCTGTGATTCTAATTAGTAACCACAATACCCCATAGAAATACACACACACTGGATTTTGTGAAACTGTCCCCAAAAACCTGTAAAGTTATTCTTTTCAGGGTGTCCTCCAGTGCTCCCTCCTGGGCTGTCGTTAGCATTTATGGGTGAGCTGTCTCTAGCTGCTTCCCCAGCCGTGACGTGGAAGCTGTACGCAGCATAGGGTTGTGATGCTGGGTTGTTCAGTCTAAGTCCTTCAGAGACTTGTTTCATCATAGATTTCCTGGGTAACCATTGATAAGTAACTTCTTCTCTGTACATCCCAGTTGCCCATCTGTAAATTTGCCCTCCCTGAAGACGAGGACCGGACCATACCCCACACCACGGCAATAAATACTTGCACTGAAAGACTCTAAAGATGCTGCAGCAACGTAGGATAGCCCCTCTACATAATCTCCTTTAATGACTAATAAAAGCTGGTGATGACAGAGGAAGCTGAAAAAGGCCCTTGTGCTTTCATAGAGTCATTCAGGTTGGAAAAGACCTTTGAGATCGTCAAGACCAACCATTAACCTATCAGTGCCGGGTCCACCAGTAAACTAAGTCCCTAAGCACCATATCTGAAGGTCTTTTAAACAGTTCTAAGCATGGTGACTCGACCACTTTTATGGGCAGCCTATTCCAACACTTAACTATTTCAGTGAAGAAATTTTTCCTAATATCTAGTCTAAAGCTCCTCTGGTGCAAGTTGAGGCCACTCCCTTTTGTCCTGTCACTGGTTACCTGGGAGAAGATCCATGCATTTAAAGGAATCTCGCTGCCTAATTTTCCAAGCAAGATCACTAAGAAATTCTTCCCTATTGCCTGATTTCATTCAGACGAAGCTTCATCTGGCATACGGTCTCATTATTAGTATTATTATTAATAACGCCAGCAATAGCGACGAGCACATATCTGGGTAATACTTGGTCTGAGAGCTCACGTGAATTGGTAGCTGTCCGTGTGCTGTTGTCCAAAATGATGATATTTTATATGAAACTTGGCTGATTTGAGCCAGACATTAGATATGATTTCTTTGGCTTGAACTTAAAGGTCCTTCCTTCCTTCCTTTTCTTGATACCATTCCTGGATTTGGCACCTGCTGAGGAGTAATTAGGACAGCCCTAATTTGGCACTATCCTGATTACAGCAGGAGGAGAAAACAGGAAACGTTCTGGTTTTGCTGCTAGCAAATGACTGACTGAAATAGAAATCTATATACATTGCAAACGATGCAGAGGAACACAGCAGCTCGCCGGCGAGCGGCTCGATCCGCGGGGACGCTATGCCCTCTGCAGGGATCTCACGTCGGGCTCTGCGCAGCCTCACCCTTCAGACCAAGCTTTTCCCTGGGACTCGGAGACAGATAAATCCTCACGTTCATAAAGTCGGTGGAGGAAGGATCATTTATAGCAGCTTAAAACCAGGATAAGCTCCTTAGAGCTGTGAATGCGTATGATCAGGCGAAGCTATCGGAGCAAGGGAGCATTTGTCTGCTCTTGAGATGTCAAGATAGTGAGAATTTGGGAAGAGAGGGGGTTTCTGAAAGATTTTTGCACATGGCAGTCGTTCGTTGTGCATGTGTTTCCTGAAGGGGAGTACGAGCAAACGTAGATGAAGTGTATTCAAATGCGGGCTCCTCAAAGCAAGACTGTTTGATGCCTTTGCAGAGCAGATAGCTCTGTCGGGATGTCAGCGCTAAGAAATGCACAGCTGAGATTTCTCATGTTTGGGTTCCGTTTGGCTCTGATTTTCTGGTGAGTGCAAAAAAAATAAACAAACCCACACCAAAACTGAAGAGGCTGGGTATGAATGGACTGGACATTTATATAAGTAGCAACCATGGGATTTCTTGTTTTAATTGACGACAGTTTCGGAAGCGTATTTAATCTGATGTAGGTGAGATGTCTTATGCAATTTACAGGTTTCTAAGAAGTGCAATTTCAGTTTGACACAAACTGTTTACACGAGGTACGTTTTCCGACTACTTTATTGGGATTATTGTTGGTTGCGGATTAAAATGAAAATATGAACAGGAGATAGAGCCACAGAACCTCCTGCTGTGTTGGCAGTGCTTTGCTTAAGTCTTGTCCAGCCCTTGTCTAGGCTGCTTCTTCAGCAAATTTCTGTGAAAGTGGCTCTACTTACGAGTTAAGCCAGTTTAGTTAAACCATTTTTACCAGACTTTGAGGAATATTGAAAGGCCATAGAAGGAATTACAGCGATAGGGAAAAACCTAATCAGTTCAAGGTAGCTACCCTTAACATGAGTCTTTCTTTCTGATCGCTAGGCAACACCATTCTTGGACAAACTCTGCTGTCTTGAGCACTAAAACTAATCTCTTTCCGTGTCTGTTTTGGCCCCACGTAGAGTTACATTCACATGGAAGTTGCCCATCCTTATTTTGTTGTCCAACTTCAAGCTCTACGCTGTGTGCCCACCCCCTTCTTATCAAACTTCATCCGCCCTTCCTTGAACCAGTACCCTCCTGTGCAATTTTTCAGCCTATCAGAAGAGTCTTGAGTAAAGGCACCGCTCACCCAAAGGACTCCCTTTAGTCTGTTAGAAGAAATGGACATTTCCAAAGGGTGTTTCGCCTTAATGAAAACGTGCCTGAATTCTCTGGAGGTTCCCACATCTCTCCATCAACTTCGAAGGCAGCTTGTGGTGACCAGCCTTCTGGTTGAACTGTCTCAGCTGAATCAGTAATATTGGGTGAGGTAAAACTGGGCCTAAATTTACCCAAATGGTGAAGAAAAATAAATCTCAGATTCCTCTTTCCAGCCAGGCTAAATGAAACTAAGCCCCTTCTTATTGATAAGAAAATGAGGAGCAGATGAATTCGTCCAAGGCACAAGGTCTGTGGTCAAGCGGGATTTCTCAAGTCCCTACAAAATGCTCCTGCCACTCAGTTTACTACTTCCTATTGGCATCTTCCTCTTCTTGCATTAGTTTTTTGGGGTTTTAAGTTGTCCTTGACTCCTTTGGGGCAGGGATCTGTCTCCCTCGGCCTTTAGGTACCTGGCATACGCTTCGAAACTCTTTAGCGGTGCAAGCAGAGCTCAGCATGAAACCATCACCTTGGCCCTGGGAAAAGAAAAAAAAATAATAATTTCCAAATACATTTGGCACGAAGCAGTGGAGTCCAATTAGCCCCTGTGGCCCCCAGATGTTTTCCTAATGAAAAGCCATGCCCCTCCTCCCCAGATGTGTCTGGGGATGTTCCCCATCACTCTGCTCCCAGCTCGTGGTGGCAGTGGTGCACATCTGGGACCATCACCAGCGAGCAGATGTTTGCTGGCCAAAATCCACTGAGGTGTGGAGAGGTGAACCCTACCACCACGTGCCATCACCTGCGTTAAGTGTTAAACCTATTCCCTACCCGCTCCCGGGAGCTGGGTACAACCAGATGGCATTTTCCTTGGCCCGTTGAGCTGTGAATTAATTAGTTGATTATGGCACTGGTGGTAGCAAAGTAACCTTATTACAGCA
>NW_009707689.1:3946-11865 GCF_000703405.1 Apaloderma vittatum | reverse complement strand
TAGGAGGTTGGGAGAAGGGGAGGGAAGGGGGGTGTTTGAAAGGAAGCGTTCTGAGCTGTACTAAAACATGTCATCCTGTCTTGTGATAATTTACTCGAGGACCCGAATTAGATTGACATTGATAGAAGTTACGGAGGTTGAAAACTGGCTGAGATGCTGAAAAGAAAAGGGCGGGGGGGAAAGAGGTCTGTAATTGATGGGGAAAGCTGGGCACGTGACGGAGATGGGGGTAGGTACCACCCTTTTTAACATCTTCCTTAATGAGGGGATGGTTGGAGTCAAACCAGCCTGTCAGTAAAAATTAGGAGGTGTTGCAATCACGGGAAAGAATGGGGACATAATTCCAAGGGCCCCACGTCGTGGTGGCAGCGTGCCAGCGTCGATTAAATTCAAGCTCCCTATTGATTTCGCTGGAGCATTTGGCTTAGAGCCCACTCGGTGGCCCACAAACCCGCGAGTACCACATCGCCGAAAGCTGAGAAGAGTGGGAATCGTGTGAGTTAGGCTCTCAGAAAACACTGACCCTCGAAAAGCAAGGACGCCAAGCTCAATTTGCAATGAGCCGCGGCAGCCAAACACCCTCCTCTTTCTCCTCTCCCAGCACCCGCTCCAAAAAAGCAGTAGGATTTTTGAGGACAGCAGGATCATAAACCAGAGAGGGAGCTCCATCCCCTGTATAACTCCATCAGAAGACTCCCAAAGATGACTTGCATTCGGAGGCATCTGAGGGGCTACGAAAAGGCTATAAATAATTGAAGAGAGTAAATAGTGGAAGTGGTGAGAGCTGTAAGGGGAAATAACAGGGAGTAATGGGATGAAATTGAGTAAAATAAAACACAAGCACAGTTTGAGCATATTTTTTTTTTATCCAAGAGTGGATTTGTTCAACTGTGAAATAGACTCCCATGGGAAGGAGACTATTACGTTAGTCATTTAAATCTGGAGAGGACAAAGCACTGGCTAATATATTCAATGGAACAGTTGCCTTGCCTTGGCAGAGAAATGGTCAGATATCTTCAAATTCAGTTTTTCCACCTCAGATGTCAGAGATTCTGGTGGAGCTATTTTTTTCCCCTCCTTGGTTTTTAGCGGGGTGAGAAAAAAAAAGAGCCCTTTTTTCATAAGTGGAAAACCACCAAGTTCCTAACAGCAGCAGAAGGCCAAATTGAAATTTTGACACCGAGGTCTTCTGTGGCTGAAAACAAAATTCATTCTTTGCTCTGTGGCAGATTGAACATGAAATTTAAAGAGAAGGAAAATTTATATGTAAGTGCATGTGACAAACTCATTTTCACAAATGGTGTGTACTTGTCGAGCAGGGGTTGTTTTCTTGGTGAAAGGAGTGATAGATTGCTCCGTGCTGGTAGGAAAAAACATAATCTGCTCCGTTTCAAGATGGATCAGCACTGGCTTCTATTGTAATGCCTTTTTCACTGTTTTTCTTTTAAAAACACACCTATTCAGTGTCATTCCCTTGCATTGTAGGGCAGAGCAAACCTGTTATTTCTAGGTGTCTTCCAGCCTTGTGAGCAAGGGGTGATGGGTGGTTGAGGGGGAGAACAGGTCCCAGAGCCTTTTCTGCCTTTTGGTGTAATAGGTGATCAGTTTTTTAGCACACGAAGGAGATCTCGATCCTCTTGTTAACGCGCCTCTCCGTAGGAACAGGACCTCTGAGCCCTTGTCTTTTCAGCTGTTTCCATTCTGAAGTCACACTGTGCTGGTTGTTCAGTGGGTTTGCCGTGTTCTCCTTACAGGAGACAGGAAAAAATGCTGCTGCTGCCCATTGGAGAGGCCACCACCATGTCTTTGCTTTGAGTGATGTAGACAGGTTGCAGGTGTTTCTTCTTGGGCTGGAGAAGCGATCCAGCTGGTCACCGTGGAAGAACCTCCTGGAAGAAAAACCTTCCAGATGCTCAGCAGAGAATGAAAACAGTGAGAGGTTCTAGAAGGCAATGCCAGCATCCATAACTCCCACGTGCCTTTTCAAGGAGACAGAAAAATGCTTCCCAGATCCTCTCTGTCTGCTGAACAACCAAGAATGGAAGAGGACTTTCCTCTCTCTAATCATGGTGGGCCAGTGAAGTCGCAGACCTTGAGGAGGACTATGCTGATGGTCGTTAATGAGCAATCCCAACACAAAATAGAGAATTCTCCAAATCCAGTATCCCATTTGTCTCCCGCAATTGCCAGTGAGGAATTCAGATTATTCAGATTATTCAGATATTAAATGAGAAAAGTCTTTGTAATCAGAATACACTGTGATCTTTGATTCAAATATGATATGATTTAGCTGAAATCTCTGTTATTAGATGTTTTGGATGACTGGAGAGAAGAACTTGGACCCTTCATTTCCTTTCATTTCTTCAGACCTGGTCCCCAAGCTGGGCCAGCTGGTGTGCGGTGAGCTGGTGGCTTCCACCCAGGTCTTCCTGGGCAGGTTTCCACGTTGCAGTCACAACACAATCAGCAGCAAGAATAAATGAGCCAAGGGAGAACTACCTTCTCTCTCTTCTAGTGCAAAATGACCTCCTCTGGTCCTGTAAATGATTGCAAGTTGAATAATTTCAGGGACAGGGAGAATAAGGCTCTTTTTCCCTTGAAGGACTCTATCAAAGCGCATCTAGAGTTACGAGTTGAAGAGAATTTTCTGTCCTGTTGGCCCACGTTGCTGTGCCTTCCATACAAGCGCTTTGTTGAGTTCCTGTGTGCTTAAGGCACATTTGCCTGTGAGAGGGATGTTAATTAATTGCGTGAAAAGTACGATTTTCTTCATGCTGATGTTATTGTTGCTGCTTTCCCCATAGGAGCATCGTGCAGTCAGATGAAAAGCTGGTCATCAGCGCGTCCTGGGCGAAAGACGACGATATCAGCAGGCTCCTGAAATCTCTGCCCAACTGGAGCAACATGACTCAGCCCAAGCAGCTGAGACCCAAGAGAGAGGAAGAGGAAGACTTTATAAGGTAAAGTATTTTAGGAAGTTGTAAGAGGGTTTTGAGGAGAGTAGCAACAGCGGTAAGACCTGCTGGAAACAACATAATTATGGTGTTTGCGTAGCTGTTGTGTCCTCAGGTGTCAGAAGAGGTCGAGGTATGGTCTTTCCCCAAGTGGAGTAATGAAACGAGTCCGTGTGCTGTTACGCTACGTGATTTTAAAGCTGGCCAGCAGCTTTGCTCAACTGAGAACTTCCTAAGCGTCGTCTAGATTTGCGTCTGTTGATGGTGTTGAGAAACCATTAAGGAAATTATCTGTTTGGGGAATGTTTCTGGGCTTTGCTTATCAGTCATATGATGGATTGGTAGATAAACCATCCCAAAGCTCTTTGTCCTTCAAGAAAAAGGAGGAAGCAGAGCTGCTTCCTTTAGAACATAGGAAGTTCCACTTCAAGGTGAGGAGAAACTTCTTGGCTGTGCAGGTGCCAGAGCCCTGGCCCAGGCTGCCCAGAGAGGGTGTGGAGTCTCCTGCTCTGGAGACTTTCAAACCCACCTGGACGCGTTCCTGTGGGGCTGCCCTGGATGATCCTGCTCTGGCAGGGAGTTGGACTAGATGGTCTCTAGAGATCCTTTCCAACTCACAATATTCTGTGATTCTCTGATTCTCCCATGCAGCAAAAACAGAAGAGAGGGAGCCCATAGTTCAATAAGGAGCTTCAGTGGCAGGGCCGTTGAAGAATTGTGCTTGTGACCGAGTCAGACAAGTGGCTGGGATTGGGGAGGGAAAGAAAAGGTTATTTTCAATTCGGGCAGATCTTTGTCCTGGTTGATGGTGCTACTCTGATCATCCGTGAAATGAAGAGAGCGGTAGCCTGCAACTTCATGGAGGGACCAACTGGTTGTACTGGGCAGGAATTACCAAAACTGGCGTTGTCAACAGAGCTATCCTTCGTTTGAGCTGTGGCCTGATGGTGTTCCTCCTCCATCCCAACCGCAGGACCTATGTAAGGAGAGTCAGATGGGGGCCTGGTTAGCTCAGTCAGTTGAGTGTGGGGCTGACAAAGCCAAGATCATGGTTTCGATTCCCATTCATTCCCCATGTGTTGCCTGATCTAGTCGAGAGGTGGAGTCCCTGGCGACAGGGAGGCTGGATTAAATGATCTCTAAGGTCCCTTCCAGCCTAGGCCATTCTATGATTCTATGAAAGTATTGATACGTCCAGAAGGGAATCATTCAGAGACAACTTACTGTATCCAGACCAGATTGTTTCTACCTTTTTCAGACAAGTGAAAGCCTGTAACCAGGCAGATTGCCTTTCCCTGCACACTCTAAATGGCTTAGTCCCTGAATCGTTGATGCATCCTGGAGAAACTGGTCCTCTCTGTCATTCCAGCCAGTCAAAAAGCTTGTCTGCACATTCCCGTCACTATTCATCACTTCCTTGACTGGCATTTGGCGATAAAACTGTAGGAGCAAGCGAAGCTGTTGAAAATTACAAGTCTATTTTGCCCAGATTGTCGTTTTCCTTACTCGCTGCATGCAAGCACAATGACATGGAGATGATGCAGTCTAGAGAGAGGAACGCCGAAGAGTATAAAACATGACTAGTCACAGAAGTGTTTGCTCGTACCGCGGTGGGGATCATCCCCTTTGCCAGTGATTGAAAAAAAATCTTCAGTGCTACTGGAAGAGTGAGGCTGCAGAGCCCGTGAGGTCTTGGAGCAGTCCCTGAGTTTTTGGAGATTGATCGATTCACTCCTAACCTCCCGATCTGCCTTCCCATTTATCTTTTGTTTCTTGGCACAGAAAGGTGATGGGTTTGCTCCTGATGGCCAAGCTCGGTCTGATGCTAGCACTGCCAATATTTTGATCCTAACATGCATTTTATTCTGAAGTGGTCATTTTACTATCCATTAATTGAAGTATTTTGTGAATTTCCATTAGAGATGTTAGAATGGAAGGGTGACCTATATTGAATTCACAGGGAAAAGCTCCTGTACTGTGTCTTTTTTTTTATCCTAGGACAAAGATCTTTTCTTGGTAACTCTTTGCGCAGTGCATCATGTATTAAGCCTCAGTTCCTCAGAGCGCCGTGTGAACACTCCTGTAGCCTTAATTTAAATGCTAATAATTGGTCTGGGCCAGTTTTAACCATTGATGGTAAGCGACACGGCTTATAAACTTCCTCAAGAATCTGTACGTGGTTGAACAGATATCTCCTGAAAGCTTCAAAATAAAATTAATTGCTTGTCCAATATTTGTCATATTCTTTCCATTTAAGGAGACTTTTTTCCAAACTTTCTCCTTATACAAAGGAACACGATTTCCTTGCTGCTGTTGCTTCTTCCTCTTGGTGCGGCTGATGAATTGGGAGAAATTCTGCTGTAGCCGTCACTGCCTGAACGCTGGAGCCAAAGGGAGATGGCACATGCAGATCCCTTGGTTATTAGGGTCATAGTTGTGATGGGAGAGCCTGGAAGAGCTTAATACATTCACATTTTAACCATCTAAGCTATTTAAAACCTTGATATACTCACCTGCATTCACAGACCATACTCCTCGACTAGCAGAGACAGGACTAAGCATCCTTTCCTAGAAAGGAAGATTTAAGCTTGATGAAACATGGGAGCATTTTCTTTCTGGGCATAAACCAAGGTTGACAGCTGCGGTTGAAACTACTCAACAGCATCCCTTTATGAATGTTGCTAAATTAAATGTGGCCTGAAAGTTTACCACCAGTTTTGTACTGTGGCAGGAAGAAACGGTGGTGCACCGTTTTCTTTCCCTCCCGAGGTTTCCTGTAACTCCTTTGTTTAATTAAAGAGAAGAATCCAAATGCGATGTCTTTGCAAAAAAAAATTTTAAAAAAAACCAAACCCTCCTGCATATCCGTGTTGACAGTGATTGATTTTGTTGTCTTAACCTGCCACTATCTCGTCTGTGAATAGATGTCAAAAGGCAGGGTAAGATCCTAGCAGAATCTCCCCATTAATATTCTGGTGAGGTTGGCCAGACAAAGGGACCTGATTGAGCATATTATAGTAGCTCAGAACTTGGCAAGGGGAGAAAGGAAAGAAAAGTCATGCCTCTTTTCGTATAATTAGTTTTTTAAAGCTCTGAAGGCTATTTGGCACTGGGGCGTGTGTGAAATATGCTGCCCTTATCGCTTGATAAAGGTTAGCCTTCAGTTCATTACTGAATCAGATCTGTTGGTGATAAAACCCAAAGACGTATCGTTTCCAGGTTTGTCTTTGACGAGGAAAAAGCGATGTGAAAAAAGAGCTTCAGATGTGCCGGAGTTACAGCAGAAAACCTTGGGTTTCCGTGCAGCTCAGCGGCACAAGGGGTGGCCGGGGCCAAGGGTGCTGTGCACCCACGGGCAACCACGTCTTCGAGGGGCTGAGAAGGGTGACCTGGCCACTGGAAAATGGCCTGGAAACTCGATATTGGTCTGAAGATCACACCAAAAGATCACGCAGGTTATTCTGGCTGCAGATCTGAGCAATCAAACCTGTGGGAAGAGGAGGATGGTGATTTTCCTCTCACTTTTTGACTCCAGCGAGCTCCTGAGCACTGAACTTGGGGTCAGATTCCGGGGCTAAAGTGAATGAAGTGATAAAACCCACGCTTCTCAGCATTTCCGTGTACCACATGGCTTCTGCTTTCACTGCTTTTGCTTTTTTTTTTTTGGTGAGGATAACTAAAAATTTAGATTAGATGTAAGGAAGAAATTCGTTACTGTGAGAGTGGTGAGACCCTGGCATAGGTTGCCCAGAGAAGTTGTGGATGCCACATCCCTGGAAGGATTCAAGGCCAGGTTGCACGGGGCTTGGAGCAACCTGGGCTGGTGGGAGATGTCCCTGCCCATGGCAGGAGGTTGGAATGAGATGATCTTGAAAGTCCCTTCCAACGTTTCTGTAATCGTAAGGGTGCTCCACCTGCCCGCTGCATCCTGCCCTGCATCTCCTGTTCACTTGAGGATGCTCATCACCGGAAGGACGGAGTAAATTCGAGCAGTGTGTGGGGATACCTGTGTCACAGCAGATCCTTCACCAAATGATCCCAAATGGGCTTGATCAGAACATTTACAATATCCCGACATGGCAATATCCCAACGTTACAATATCCCAACATTACATTATCCCCACTGCTTACTAAGATCTCTTCTCTTTCCTCGCTTTAGTTGATGCCAATCCTCTGGCTGTATTTCCAAAGCTGTCTGGTGGGTGTTCTTTGTGTTTGGAGCTTCCGATTATTTTTATTCTCCTTCGCTGTCTTGGTGTTTCTCCTTTTCTGAAGCCTTGATGTTTTATGGAAGGCTTTTCCCTTTCTTTACCTCTTTGCTCTCCCTCCGCTCTCAATTGTAGCTTTTCTGTTTCTCTTTCCTTCCTTCCTTCTCGCTCAAGAATAAAAACATCTCCCTCTCCAATTTCTCAGACTCAATTTATTATATTGGAAGAACTGTTGAAGGGTGAGGGGGTGATTTTGGAAGATTGGCAGCAGACTGTAAACCCTTTTTCCCTCTCCTGGGACTCTGAATCTGAGTGTGCCATAAGTGTGAGTTTCCATTTCTCTGCTCCTTTACATGAAATGGGTTTCTGGGTCCCTTTTTTTTTTTTGGATCCTATGGGAAAATGTGCCTGATCATGAGCATGACTTACATACTGAATCCTATTCCTGTCAGGAGTCTCATCTCAGAGTGTAAAACTGAGCGAGCACCTCGATCTTCATAGTAGCTGAGAAGTTTCCTTTGCTTGTCTTGTGAAGGCAATGAAGTTTTGGAGAATTTTGGCTGAAATTGAGAGGGATTTTTCTGAGGATTTCATATACTCTGAACCTGAATCCAGGATGTATCTCCCAGCTTCAGATTTATTAATCCTACAAATTGGATTGTCTGTTGAAACAAGGGCAGCAACACCCAGCTCTACCAACATACTTTTTTGGGGATGTAATACGCATGCCCCTAAAATGCATAGAAGGGATGGAGGG
>NW_009707689.1:0-3915 GCF_000703405.1 Apaloderma vittatum | reverse complement strand
TCAGGAAGGCAGCTATTCAGCCTCTCCACAAAGATTTAATAACAGCTCCTGCTTTAACGAGATTGTGTATCGCTAAATCACATCATTAGAGCTACACAATATACTCCAAACCGCTTCCTTGTCTCCTGGGACAAATTGTATCATATAAACTTAACAAGACCAGAATAGTTAAATAAATTTTAAGCGAGAAGACGGGCGCGTGATGTTACAGCTTAAAATTGTCAATTAGCCACGGCTGCCTTTTTGACAGCGTTGCGACCTCTCGGCGGAGATTGGGAGCTGCCGGTCCCTTGTCAAGATGCGCAAATTGTTGCAGAGGCTTCGCAAATCCCAGCGAACCTTGAGTTGTTTTTAGGATGGGATGGATCTCCAGGCCTTTAAAGGCGAGTGCCTTTGGTTGGCAGGGTGGATCTATATCCACGGAGCATCCTCGGCGGCACTGCTTTGGATGGGGCCGAGAAAAGCGGCCGCAACATGCTGAATTTTTGAAAACGCCTTCAGGTGCTGAATCTTTGAACAGTATCTTCTGCAGGAAGACGACTGGGCTGGCTTTTGTTATTCTTCTGGCAGCAAATCATTTCAGAGGGCTTTCCTTCGCAGAAAAAGCCCACGTGGCTTATTTGTCTCGACGCTTGCACGGTTTTTTTAATGATGGTTGAGCGAATTCTGGTGCAAGGCGAAGCAGCGAACCACCTTTCCTCCCTTCCTTTACAAATAAGAACGTAGTGGGAATGTCTTTGAATTAATCAAGGGGAAATCTGTCTGCCTGGGTAGCTCCTATATATAATTTTGAGGCACGGTCTCCAGGCTGACTATGGCTCAAGCGCAGGAATAGAAAACAAAGGGTTTGTAGGAATTTCTGTGAGGCATAAATACACAGGAAAACAGACTGATCCAAAAGAAGTTGCAAAGGTGCAGTGAAACCGATGGGAGTACTATCATTGCAACGATAGCGTGTATCATGTTTTGAGACTGTATATATGCTATATTCTGTGTATTTTAAGTGCTTTCTGTTAGGTAGCATATCAAGTTGGTACGCAGCAAGTAGTTTTCACTAACATTTTCACAAATGTTCATTTTATTGTGCTTTTTGGCACAGCACCGCGACAAAGCAGTGATCCTTGTTTCGCCAGCTCTTCCTTGCATCTTTATCCTCTTCACCCTTTAACAGTGCGATAATTTAATTTTTAGCGTATTTCCTCTACAGCCACACCTCTGCTCACTGCTCTTCACTGGGGTTTAAATTCGTTTTGTCACTTCTTCTCTGCAAACATCCGACGCCCAGGGGAAAGCATCCCTCTGAGGTCTGTGGTCATGAGGCCATGAGGAAGGACGGGAGGTCCTTGTTGGGTCAATATGTTTTTGAGAGGGTTCCCAAAGAGTTTGCTTGATGTCACTCAGCTCCTGCAGCTCCACGCACCCTCCCTGAGAGCTTTTTCCTTGGTGTTATTTGCTGAAGGGCTAATTGACACTAATTTCTTGGCAGAGAAAAGGGAGAGGAGCCGTAAGAGAACGTAAAGCTGCTGCCAAGGGTAGATGTGAGACCTCCTTCCTCATTCTGCAATATCAACGTGGACGCTTGGCTGCTTTTCAGCCTTGCTCTGGCACGATCAGAGCACCTTAAAAAATGATCACACATGCTCTTCCCTGGCCTTTCTTCCCTCATATACAACTTTCCCATCCTCTCATGTATATGTTGAGTTACGGATGAGGGGAAGCCTCATATATTCTCATCAGCCCCGCTGCTTCCAGGCTCAGTAGGTTGTTGAATTTTATTAACATCTCATCCCTTTAGAACATCACCGTTGCTCTTGATTGCTGGAGGTGAGGTGGGGGAAGCTGGTCTGCCTGCAGAAGACTTCTTTGGGGAAGCAGGACATCCCGTGCCAAGGATGCTCTGTGTATCCTATATGGTATCTGCAAGAACATCTAAGAGACGGGTGGATGTTGCGTTGGGAGACATAGTTTAGTAGGTTGATGGGGCTGGGACGAAGGCTGGACTCGATGATCTTCAAGGTCTCTGCCAGCCGAAACTATTCTATGATTCTGTGATTCTGTGAATGGGGGATCTGAAGCTGACTGCTGGTCGCCATGTTTGGAAAGTAAAGGAAAAAAACAGAAAAAAGGGAGATTAAGATGGTTTAGCAAAGGGAAACAAAATGAAGTGCTTAGTTAATCAGAGGATTAAGCCAGACTGCTCGGCCAAAGCGGAGATTTAAGGGTGAACCCTGTTGCACACAAATCCCCTGGGAATCGAGACTGAAGGACGATGAAGCGACGTGGCACCGGCGTCAGATATCGGTATAAGGAAGAGTGAGCTCCCACAAAGAAGCAGGAGGAGAGTGAAGAGTCACTTGGATTTGTTTTATTCGCCGTGTGGTTGATACACAGGGTTGATCTCCGTCTTGAGCGTAGGTATATGAAAAATCGGTTCTCACCCAAAGTCTCAAATTGTGGTTCCTTCCCTCAAAAAAAGCACCTTTTCTACAGCATTTTGTACTGGAAAACCAGGGTGATGGAGGTAGAAGTTCATCAGATGTTAAATTTCTTACTTTTCCAAGTGATTGATGCAGTTGCCAGTAGGATTGATGCAATTGCCCCTAGGATTCAATAGTCTAAGTCATAAGGAATGGTTTGGTCAGAGGGAAAAAAAGAGTATGTATGACATATCTTCTGCTCTGCAGGAACAGGTGAGGATACCTGAGTATCTTTGGGTTCTCACCCAAAGTTGCAGGATTGTTCTCAAAAGCTTTGGCAAAATTCAAAGCAAACTTGGGCGGGTAAGGTAAGATAAAATTTGGACTTTTTGATGGTAAATCAAACCAGTGAACCGTCAGAAATGCGTAAATTACATGCAGAAGGTGCCTGTAGATCTCATTGTATGTGCTGGCTCTGTCCTAGATACACACTTACAGATAGAAAATGTGACAAGTATTGGCTAAGAAACTGTATGGGAATCTGAAGATGCTGTTTTCCTGCAGGTGTTCAAAAGGAGAGAGTTAAGGTTGGATATTCAGTTGGTTTGAGGTTATATTTCCTTCCCATGAAGCTTTTAGCCTTGCAGCTGTAATAAAGACCAAAAAAAGGCATGTAGTGAATATTCTCTCAAACCATGATCCAGAACACTGCTGAAAATTTGCTTCAGGGAGATGTTTGCTAACAGTGGGTTTAAATGGAACTCGAAAGAATCCACCAGAACTCTTTAAAATTATCTTCTGAAAGGGAGATACTTGCTGAAGGTTGTCTCTATTATAGGTTTCAGTTTGTTTTGAATTTGAGTTTCTGCAGTCAAGGACGCGTATGAAAGAAAACAAATATATTTGCCTCCCTTTTGATGCAAACTTCTGTTGTTTTTAGAGCGAGTGACAGAATCGCATCGATCCCAACAACGTTTTAGAGTATTGTTTCCTGTAGAAGACCTTATTTGTATTCCTCCCAGGAGCAAAAATAGGAAATACTCCATGCCTTGTATTATATAGATTTTTGCCAGCCCGACTGAAAGCACTGTATTATTCATGCACAGGCTATACATCCACAGCAGTGCCAAAACACTTTTTCTTTGCATGTGGGAAGGCAGAAGAGTTGTCCCTGTGATAAAACTGGATTTGTAATTGTGGTTGTGGGCAGCGGCGTGGTAGTGTCTTCTCATTTGACGGCTCTCAAAACTGTGGTTCCCAAAAAAAACCCAAATGCTTTTGCAGCAGCATTCTTTGTTGGAAAGCCATGATGACAGAGGTAGAAATTCATCAAATGTTAAATTTCCTACTTTTCCAAGAGATTGATGCTGTTGTCAGTGGGATTCAGTAGTCTAGGTTATAAGGAGTGGTTTGGTTGGAGGGGAAAAAGAGTGTGTATGACATGTCTTCTGCTCCGCAGGAACATGGCACAGAATCACAGAGTGTTCGGGGTTGGAAG
>NW_009707688.1:19648-70315 GCF_000703405.1 Apaloderma vittatum | reverse complement strand
GCAAAACTCTACACTTGCCCTTGTTGAATTCGTAAGATTTCTCTCTGCCCAACCCTCCAGCCTGTCTGGGTCTCTCTGAATGGCAGCACAGCCCTCCGGTGTGTCAGCCACTCCTCCCAGTTTTGTGTCATCAAACTTGCTGGCAGCGCTCTCTAATTCCTCATCCAGGTCATTGATGAATATATTGAACAGCACTGGCCCCAGCACTGACCCCTGAGGGACTCCACTAGACAGAGGCCTCAACAGTGAGGAGTCGAGTCCTTGGCCTCTTCTGAGCCTGCCAGCTGATGCAGAGTGGGGCTGTGAATGTGAAATCCCCACGAACTTTCTATGAAGACAATCTAAAATCTTTTAATAAAGAGCAGCTGGTCTATTGGGTCAGATTCACATTTTTGCTACACACACACAAAGGGTTCCAGTACGTAGCTGGCTCTGAAGTCACATCCAGGGATCACTAGAAAGTTTACATGGTGAGATCTTCACACCCAAAATGAAAGCCTTTACCCTCTTAGCCTAGAGGAGAGGAGGCTTTTGCTTCCTGTGGAACATGCACGAGTATTGCCAGCTGGATATAGCCCTGTCTCCTGCAGGAGCAACATGTTGAGTCCTTTTCCTGACTGTAGTAGGGTGTCTTACCTTGTGTCACAAGGCAAAAAGATTTGCCTGAGGCTAAAGTGACTCAAGTCCACTGGAGTCAGTGGCTTGACTTCGGTTTACCCCGGCTGAGATTTTGGCTCAATTACACCACAGTAACAGAAACTATTTAGAAAGCCACGTTTAGAAATCTATGGTAACCAGAGATCATGGTCTTCAAGTTCTGCAACACGTGGATCTTATCAGTTACCTCCTCTGTGTCTGGAAAGATACTTGTCTTTCATCTTGAGTGAGGGCACAGGGCCCTCCCAAGTGCTGAGGAAGCACAGGGAACCATTCATGGCAGCTACAGGTTGAGATGGGGATTGATCTACCAACCTATCCTGCAATACAAGGCTGCTTCAGTTGATCCAAAGGATGAGGACAAATGAGTGTCAGTCCTGGTCTTTAGGCTTCAGCGGTCACAGCACTGAGCGCTATGAGTCTGTCCACTTGACTTTGGGATGGATGGTTATTCTAGCTGTGTTTGTCCTGCTGATAAAGTATTCAGCCCCAGTAACAGCTGCTTCTGTAAGGGTGCCAGATTAAGACAAATAATGCAGACTTAGTGCTCTTTACATGGATTGCATGGGCTGACCCTGCTGCAATATGCACACCCACAAATCTTCTCAGCTCATTACCTCATTGAACATGGCTGCTCCTCTCTAAGGACAGGAGCTGGGTGATATCCTGACAGAATTTGAACATGACATGCTAAGTCAGAGCTGGAAATAGCTGAGTGCTCTGGGCCTGACCTGGCAAGGAAGTGGACCCTGTCAGAAAAATGCAAGGACACTAGGCAGCCCTGGTGGAGAGGACCCTTGGCTTTGCAGAGGAGGGGGCATAGCTTTCCTATCATTAAGACAGCCTTAATTTTTTCTGCACTTGTTCTATGCTAACACCCCCTTAGAATTTCACTTCTCTCCACAGCCAGTTCTGGGATAAGAAAGCAGGAGTATGCATTGTGTAAATAAAGTTTGTTGTTTTCCTCTGAAGTATATGGGAAGGCTTTGAAAACCCAATTGTAGCCATGTAGCCATTCCCACCAATCTCAACTTTCTGCTCTATTTCTCTGGTTAACCTTGCTGACTCAAAACAACAAAAAGCATAGCCTGAGGGAAGTAGTACTCACTGCTTTCTTAACTTTCCAATGGCATTTTACCGGAGATATTTTCTCTTTGTCAAGATCTTCGAAGTCCATTCCTCTCTTTCTGTGTGGATTCCCATCGAGACCCAATGGCTCTTGCAGCCTGCTTCCCCAGGCATGGGGTAGGAAGCATGATTTCACCAGGTCATAACAAGAAAGAAGAGTCAGAGAGGAGGCTGCTGAGATGCCAGCAGTAAACAAGTCAGCACAGAGTTGTGTTTTTCTTCACAGAGGATGGTAGGAGTGAAACTTTCCTTCACATGTATGTCCCAATTAGATAACCAGGATATGATCTATTAGGTCACCACTTTGCCCATCTGGTAAAACTGGGCAAGTCTCTCACATTACTTTGCAGTCAGCTCAAGAGCTCACTATTAATTGAAGCGAATTTTTCTACCCCACTCACTCTTGCTTTTCCCTGTTCCTAGCTGCATTTACTAACTAATTCCCTGGAGAAGGAAGCAATGGGAACTTCACATGAAGGCAGGCTTAAGCCAAGCTTCTTCTGCCTGACAGAAGAACATGAAATCTGCCAACAAGATCACTTGAGGGAATGCAGACACCCTTCCTTGTTCCCTTCTTGCTACAGCACTTCTGGGCAAGAGTCCATCTCCTCCCTTGTCTGGGCCCAAAGGACTGCGGTTTGCTTGCCAGCTTCAGACACTTTTCTCGGAAAGGTTTTCCACATGCTGGTCAGTGGTTTGAGGGGCAACCATCCCATGCTTGCAAGGCATAGATATTGCTTCTGCTCAGGTACAAATCTTGAGTACGAAAAACGTGATGGAGAAGGGCATTTGTCATGCTGTGAGGTGTGTGCCACACCGTATAGCAGGCTGAGGACGGAAAAGACTCACAGCTGGGAGATGTTGCTGCCAAGAAAGCTTCACCCATGGGTAGAATGATAAGGTTCATCCTGACCAAGTCAGCCACAGGAATTTAATATTACCACCCCCTGCCTCTGTACCATCTTTAAGGAAATTTGTAGTTCTTCAGGGAAAGATGAAGAGAAAGATACTTTCTTCCCTCATAAATCCCAGCCCTTCCTTCATAAGTGTGATGAGAAAAGGGAGGGAGAAAAAGCTATGTAAACAGGCCCCTCAAACATAATTGAAGAACCAGACTAATTTGGCTTGTCTTTATAACAGGCCAGAGCTGGTCACTAGACTTACTCACAACAGATAAAGATGAGTAACTACATAATGAGGTTAAAATATTCATTAAGCTAATTGCATGTTAATTAAGTAAAGGATGCTATTAGGGATCCATTGAGCTCCATCTGTGTATGCAGAGAGGAGTGAGAATAATCACACCAGAAAGCAGGAGAAAAGACTGGGACAGCCCTGAGACTCTGGCACATGGGAACCAGGGGTGAAAGGGTCAACGAGTAGGGGCAGCTTCAGGTCCTGAGGGAACTGGTAGCTATGAAAAGGAAGGTGGTCTCATGAGAAGAGAGGGAGGGACTGGTAATGAGAAACTCTAGGTGCTGCTGCCAGCAATCACGTTGAGAACGGGCATATCACTTCCCCACACTCCATTTACAGATATGTAAAACAGGAGCTACAAGTTTCTCCCCAAGTGAGAAAATTCATGAGAAAACTCAGGGAAGGGTTTAACCAAATGTACCTTCACTACCGTATCTGTTGATTTTACTAGAATTGCTTGCAGGGACAGAGATTTCATCGCCTCAGAAAGTGCCATAGGACTCAAGCTAATAGGCCGTAAGGCACTGGAAAGGTCCATTTTTGAAAATGGCCTGCACAAAGGCTAAAAATAAGGAGGCAGAAATTACTCTTCCATTTAAACTTCCTCTGTCAGCACCACAGAGGACAATTTCTAATAAATACTTCTTCAAAAAAAAAGAGAAAAGTCCATCTGACATAATTATGGCCAGTGCTCGTAAGGCAGAATAGGGAAAATGCCTACATATTTCATGCTAAAATTCATTAATAATGGAAGGCAAGGATTAAATTATGTAACTGCCACCTTTAAGTTAAATAATATTTTCAGCAGAAGGAAAGGGAGATGGGACAACTCCATAACCAACACCTTTATTTCAGCACATGAATAATTTAGGCAAATAATACAACAGCCTTTTAAAGGAGAGAAGATTTGACGAGGAGGTTGGGTTAGAAAGGTCTTGCACTGCTTTGGGAGATTTGAAGGACTAGGAGAATAATTCATATTCAATCATTCATTTGATTAATTTCTCCTTCCTTTCAGATTGCTAATGGGCAGATTGTTCTTTTCACAAATGCACTTATAGTTTGAAGTTACTGGAATAAATCTGGTCCATGGCTCCCCTTGAGTGGCCAGTTTCTTGCAAGGAGTCACTGCAGAAAACAGAAACAGGTTTGGATGGGGAGGTCATCTCCTAGTGAATTTCTGATCTCAGTCTGGCTTCTCAAGCAATTTTTTGCTATGAATCTAAATTTAACGTGGTGTCATTCACCTGCAATAGTTGCTTAAAATTTCTCCTTCCCCAGGTAGGCGTGCTGGCTCATCCCGTTCATCCTGCATAGGTACAAAGTAAAGGGCAAAACTGGAATGAACACGAGTGAACCAGATTCATTAAAAATTTCAGAACATTATTCATGAAAAATTAGTTTATTCTGTTCGTTTGTCCCCAGTGAAACTGGCATTGATCCAAACTACCCTTCTGATGAGTGGGAAGGAGAACTGCTTAAGTCATTCATATTTCTGTGGTGAAACCTGACAGATGATACTTTACTCAGGGGCTGATTATTGTCATGAGCAAAACAAAAAAACTCTGAAGGTTCTGCTAAGTGCCCAAACATATGTGCTCTTCTCCACAGCCCCAGAACCTCATAGACACACTCTGGCTCACGAAAGACACCCAGGAAAACTGGCAAACCCCTTTCCATAGGCTCCCAGATAAAACCATCTGCAAAAGTTAACCAGATTTGCCTGAGCGGCTAGAGCTGCTGGCGAGACCTCAGTGTGTGTCTTGGGATGCTGATCCCTGCGTAACAGCAGAGCTCTGGCGCCCAGAAACCACCCCTGTGACTGACTCAGCAGGCAGTCTTAATCCTGATAATTTTACAGCTCTTAAGAGGCCTGTGCCTAATGATTTTTGTCTGGGGTGCCTGCCCATTTGCAGGTAGATAAATGTCTGCGTAGTGAAAACAGAAGCCCTGTTTGGCACTGAAGTGCCTGCCAAGCTAGAGATCTCAGCAGACAGCCTTAGGGCTCAGTTCAGTCCCCACTCCACATCTAGAGAAGACTTTTTTTCAGAAAAAGGGACAGGGAGCAAAGGAAACACAAATACACATTGCCGCTGCTCTGTCTGTAGTACAAGCAAGCAAAGAACACCCGTCTCCAAGGATGCTAATTAATTCTGCACCGTATTGTCTTCATTTAAAGAAAAGCTAGAAATACTTCTAAAGTAGAAACCAGAAATACTTCTGAAAGCTAGAAACTTCTGAAAGCAGTTGCTTTAGGTTTGAGATGCAAGTAAAATCCAGGGAGTTCATACGTATAGGCAAAAGGGAGAAGAAGCAAGAATGAATGAGAGAAGCGGTTTGGGAGAGGAAAAAAGACTGTTATTTTATCTGAACTGCTTTATGGGCTAGATGACCTAATAAGTCTTTTCCATCTCTAATTTCTCTGCTTCACCTATCCCTAGTTTACCATTAAGGAATCACTTATGCAAATTCAATTAAGTATTTAACATTTTCCTTCCTGTAGCTCCCTGCCTCACTGACTCTTCATCCCATTTCAACTCTCAGCTGACAACATCTCTTACCTCTCTGGCTCTCATTTCTTTGCCCTCACACTATTAACTCCGTAACCGTGTGATTGAATCCACTGACAAATTTTGGGGTTTCACTTTCTCACAAAGGAGAGACAAAATAAAGCTCTGACATGCTGCACTAGCAAAGCCCAGCTCTCAGCTGCTAGGTGCACAGTCATACACTGCAAGAACTGAGCCTGCTGGCCTCGCAGTACTGGTGATCCCAGTCCAGTGTCACATTAAGTCAGGAATTAAAATGAGGTTTTCCTTTCTACTGTTTGCATTCACTTACTCAGTATGAGTAAGTGGGACTGAGTTTAGCAGAGTGCGGTTGTGAGTTTAGGATGGGAAGAAGCAGGCTGTGGCATGGGCCAGAGGAGAGGGAAGAGCTGTACATGAGGAGTTCAGAGCTGGAACAGCAAAAGGTGAATGGGTTGCAGGACGTACAACAATGATGTGTAAGTGCTGTGCAGTTGTGGCCAAGAGTTACTGCTCTTCTGGGCTTTGAGGAGGAATTTTAAACTGTTTGGCACCTTGGGTTTTATCCTCCTGTTCTTTCTGCCACTAATCTTCAGGGTGTTTGCTCTCTCTGGCATATGCTGCCCTCCTTTCCCACATACATGCTAGTGCAATTGTATGTAAACTTGCTCAAGTTGAAAAGCAATGTTCTAGGAAGGCTCAAGAGCAAGTCCCGGCTAAGTGCATAATTGTATAGTACTTGGAGCAATTTTCTTTTTCCTCTGCAATGCACATTGGCTCTGATTTTCCTATATGCAGATTGTAAGCTTATAATTAGCAGTGAATTACTGACACAAGTGATAGATTTTGTGCTTTCAAGTAAACAGACGAAATACCCACACTTTACAAATTGCCTTTTGGTCCTACAGCCACCTGGCTTTTTCTGAGAGGGATAGATGGGTTAACAAACATCTCTTCAAGGAGCTTGTATGATGACATCAATTACTGAGTTACCAGAGAAAGCTATAAAAGGCAACTGCTGAGCTAATGTGGATGGTGTGGCTTGGCTGGGTGTGAACAGGCGAGTATGTGGCAGAGGCACCTTGGGAGCAGAGAGGCTGTCTGCAGCCATGCCCCCAGCCTGCCTACCCAGAGTACCTGAGGACATCAAAAAACTCTTGGTGTAAGAACTCTAGAGGATATATCCATCCCCTCATCAAGGGGAAGCAATATGAAATAAAACATGGTCCAGAAAGCTGCTGTAGAGCACTGGAGGAAGGTGAGCTTGCTCAGCAAGGGCTGGGGTAAGCACTGATGGTGGAACAAGCCTCTTAAAATCGAGTCTGGCTTTGGGCAATACTGTGTGATAAAATATATATATATATATATATGTATATATACTTTGTTATATACTTTGTTAATCACAGTTAAAACATATTTAAATTGCACTGATAGACAGATGTCGTGCTGGGGGGGGATAGCCCAGATGGAGTGGGTGGACTTTGGGGCAAACCAGCCTATGATTTTCCAGTTTTAAGGGCCATCAGCTGAGAAATATCTCTGGAAGAAGCCCCGGAGATGGATGCAGCTGGATGGAAAATCATCTATCCTAACTGGGCATCTGTCTGAGGCTCAGAGAATGGCAACAGACCCATTCATCTCGTTAATGAGCAATATGTTTTCAGAGATCTGACCTGGTGGTCATCAGTGGTCTCTAACACATAGCAAGAAGGTTTCTCAGAAAAAAAATTGCCACAGAAATTATCAGAGAGGCAGAGATAATAACAGAAAAAAAAATTACTTTTGACATCAAAAGGTACTTCTGAGATCAAAAGGTTATGTGTTTGGCAACACGTAAATACAAACGAAGGATTATTGGAATGTGCAGTTAGGAGCAGAGGAACAGGAGAAAGATGCTGAGTGAAGGAGGTTGACTGAGTCTAGAGTGACTTCCAAGAGCTGGTAGTGGTAGGATAACCAGTGCAGTGGTAGGATAAGCCCTGTTCCTTGAGCTGGGACGCTGTCATGGACACTGCTGTGAGAATGCAGGCACAAGCAAAGGTAAAAATCATATCTTAGTTTCAACTTCACTGGAAATTTGGGGGAGGAAACCACATAGTCATCAAGTAGAAAAGTACAAAAGAGGAAAGGAAAGGCATTAAAAATGAAATTAAAATAAATAAATAAAAGGGGGAGATTACATAAAAAAAATGAAACTGGAGGTTGCAGTTGGCCTGGTATCACAATCCTTTCATTATTACATATTAATACATAAGGGATATTTGCAGGGAAAAGACAGGGTAAAACAATCTAGAGCATCCATCCAGACAGAGCCAATTCTTTCCTATGTGTAGTATCATGTGAATACATTAGAAACAGAGCTTGGTCACAGAAGCTCTTCATGTAGAAATCACATTTTTAAAGGTGGACTGAAATTTTCTAAAATATATACATATATATACATCTAGGAACACTGCTTAAGTCCTTGAATAATAGTACTTTGCACTTTCTTGGGAACTTACTTCTGAAGGACTCAAAGGACTTTACAAAAATGAATGAATTAAGTTTCTCCAACCCACTGTGACGGAGATAACTACTTTTGCCTTATTATACAAAGGGCAGGAGGGGAAACAGCAAGATAGAATAGTTAAGCAATTTGACAGAAGTTGCACGGTGCATCTGATGGCCTGAATGAATTGAAGAATGAAGTTGTGAAGTTGCTGCAGGAAGTATGCAGCCTGGCTGCTATCAGCTCTAAGGAGAATTAGGAGGTGGCAGATGTTGCAGCAGCCCTCTGAAATAGGTGCTTGGGAAAGCAGAGCAGGGAGTGCTGGTTACCTGCGACAAAAACAAGACTGGAATGACAAAATATCTGAAAGTTGCAGATATAACAGGGTCTCTGGAAGGGCATTTGCAAAACCACTTCAATCTATTAGCACTCTTTGAGCATGTCAGCAAATATGGGACAAATGAAAATTGTCTGCCTGCTTTTGCTTGGATTTTCAAAACAGTCTCGACAGGACCCAAAAAAGAGGGTAAGCAATAAGGTGCTCTGCTAATGAGAACATCATGCGGCAGCAAGCAGATAAACTAGCTGTCTCAAAAATAAAAATATGTAATTTACCATCAAGTTTGCCATTTCCAATAGGGCAAAATGGGAGTAGCATTGTGCATCTAGCTCCTACAAAGATCTGTGCTGGTTTGTAGATTAATGGACAATGTGGTAAAGATGAATAGTCAGTGAGGTGGTGATACTTGCAAATGACAAATATTCTTTGTCAAAGCTAGAGAAAGATATGAGGAATCAACTATGTAACAGTGTAAAGCTTCTTGGTAACAAATCCACATTAGAAAGATTCATCTGAAATATCCAGATGTGTTCCCAGGTTGAAAATGAGAAAGACTTGTTGTCCTAGGCTGCAGTCTATATCCTTGTGGCACCATGCTACTCTGCGGTCAAAGGGTGCTCTCCATTTGCTGGGACGCGCAAAGGGAATAGGGTGGAGTTCCTTACTAAAAACAGTGTGAGATCAGTACATAAGTGCATTACGTCTGGAACATTGTCTTCCGTTCTGTATTCAAAGGAAATTATAGCAGGAATCAAAGGGGTCCAGAAATAGTCAAGACAATTGTTCAAGGCATAGCATGACTTCCATGTGGGAAGCAAATTAAATGGCAGGTGTATTTATTTTAGAAATCATATGAATGAAATAGGCATTCAAAACAGTTAGAATAAATTATGTAGAAAAGCAAATTCAATGTTCCTATTTACCTTGTCTTTCACACTCCAGCACCAAAGGCACATCTCATTAAACTGAGCGATAGGGAAAGTATTCCATCAAACAGAATACTTTTCCTCAGGCATCCTCATTCACCTGTGGAAATCTCTGCTACAAGATATCTCTGAGGTGCAGGATGTGGAAGGATTCAAATAAGGAGGAGATACTTGTGGATATTGAAATTTTCCAGATTTACAATAGAAGTTAAGATACAAATGATGAATATAAGAGCTTCACAGTACAGCATTTAAACCTACGACTAATGAGGGTGCCAGGGAACGTATTTCTGTAAGCAATGGTTGTCATTTACTGTCCAGTGTGAGATCCTGTGAGTCATCCTTTGTAGCTTGTGGTACCCACCAGTATCAAAGACGAAATGTCAAACAAATGGATAATTGGCCAGATCAGATATGGCATTTCTTATGTTCTTGAACCTTCTTCTCCTCAGTTTCTTTCTGTCCTCAGGGCCACCCTTGCTGTCATCTAAAGTGCATGGAGGTACCACTGAATCTAACATTTCTATCAGCAGTTTTCTGGCAATTGAACTCATGGTACCCAGCATCAGACTCACTGCCAATTTTAACTTGACCTGGTCACAATTTTGCAAGCACTGTCAATGCCAGACCAACAGCTGAAGTGAAAATTTTAATGATGTTAATGAATAAAAGCTTAAGCTGTACTTCCTGCACCCAGGCAGCAAAAGTGCCTTTATAATTACTTGCCAGACAAGCCTTCTGGCTGCATTCTATCTGCCTTAAGTAAGCAGTTAACTGAGGTTCTCTCCTTTCACCAAGACTACTTTTGAGTGAATACTTCAGTCCATGAAAGGTGTTGGATTGACAGTTCTGAAGACTGAAGTCCTCTATTATGTGGCAGAAGTGAAAAAATCTGTAACAACAGTTTTTATTAGGTCACCTAGTTCATCTCTCTGTCAACACAAGATTGTTCTCTCTAATACATTCTTGAGTGATTCCTCCCTGCCATTCTTCCCTTGCTCTTACGTACAAATCCCTAGGTCTTTTCCATTTTGCTATACAGCTCTGTTCCTCACAGCTTCTTCCAAAAGGCCATTGCAAAAAAAACCAAACCCACCTCTCTGTGTGTGACTGTGAAGGTATGGAAGTGCATCTATCTTCCAGGCTCACAGAGTTCATCATAGGATATGATCCAGTTTAATTAGCTTTTGGGTTCCTGCCATTTAATTCCAAAAGTTTAGTTTATAAAAGAACCTTAGCTGGCTGGTGTCAAACTGTAACCAGGTGTGCTCAGCAGGGGAATTACAACTGACTTATTAACTGATGTGATAGTGCACATGGATGGATCTGAGACCAGAGCATCTTCTGATCTCACACTAGAGAGCATATGCCCATCATGCAGTGCAGCTCATGCAGAAATTTCCAGGTTTGCACGCCATGACTATTGTTTCGAAGGCACAGGAGCTGCACTGTGTAGTAGTGGCTCCGGGGAGCTGGTCCTGCTGGGACCGGTTTGCTGGCATTGCTGTGCCACTTCCATGACCCAAGCTAACATCCCCATGCAGCACCCTGCTGTTGGGCTCCCTCGGCTCTCCAGCACAGCAGTGCACTGCGCTCAGTGGACGTGCCCTCAGATCACTTGCCAAAGTCATTTCATTCCTCCCAGCTCACACCATGGCAACCCTGAAGCATCCAGCTGTGGTTATTGAAAAAGAAGGCTAGCACAAGAGGATGCAACTGACGATCTTGAGGAGCCTATACAGGAAAAGGGCTGGTTCAAGAAAGTCAGACCATGCGCAGAGCTTAGAAAGGAGTCTGAAGACAGCCTCTGTGGGGATTTCATTGTGCAGGAGAAAGGTATGTCTGTGGGTCAGATTCAGCAAAGAAAGAGAGGATAGTGAAACTGTACCTGTGCTGAAAAAGAATCGGTAAGGCACTTAAAAGGTGAGTATCTGGGATGTGAACACAGGTTGTCTCAGACGTCTGGACCAAACCTAGCCACCTTCTGTCTGATATTATTACTTTTCACTCAGTAGAACGAGGGCTGGCTGGCTACACCAAGACACCTGGAGCCTGCCCTGTCCTGGAAGAGATACACCTGGCTTCCAGCCACCCTTACACACCACAGAGCAGCCAAAGACAGAAGCTGCAAGGACCACTCTGGAGTCTCATCCACACCACACCCACAGTGCTCATCCAGGATCACACAGTCTTGTGCCCTGGCACTATTCATGCTCTCTCTAAGTGAACAATTTCCAACAGAGTAACACAAGTGATTCATTCTGTCTGAGAGTCTTTCACATGTAAATATTTTATATTCCTATTGAATATTTTTGGATGATTATGAATTCTTGATGTGATGAGGACCTTGCTATATATGATATGCAGGCAGCAGCAAGGACTTGGCAAGGAGGAAAAGCAACCAAGAATAAAAATAAGATATCATTACAAATTACAAATTAGAAAGAGCTGAGATCAAAACACAGGCACATAGCACTCCCTTCGTCCTCTGTCCGGACACTTTCAGAAAGTGGTGCTCACAAAGGGAGCTTTACACATGGATAGATGAGGAGTTGGCTGCTTCTCTCTCCTTCCTTCCCTTTGCCTCTCTCTCTTCTGACTGAGTTCTGTTTCTTTATTCATGTTGAAAAATGTAATACCAACCACCCAAGGGACCCAAGACTAAGTCATTCCAGAGTTTCTACTCTGTCTTCAGCTAGACTTTGTTTCTGTGGGGCACCCAGAAACCCCAACTATGCCTCCACATCCACATAGTGAGTCTAGACATAAGGTGTAGAACTTCTACAAAGCATGAGAAGATCAGGACTAGACAATGATAACTTCTACATCCCTGGTATTGATAATGGCCATGTGAACTTCACATATGAGTACCAAAATGTCTCAGAGTTGACAGGAGGGACCTTTGCTAGGTTGTAATGATCTCAAGAAAAACTTGAACCAGTATAATAAAAAAATAAAATAATACAGTAATAGTGAAGATCTCAAACTATATGCATACAAGAATGCAAATATGTTCAAACATACAAGAGGATATGTTAATATGGGATCCACACCTTCCAGATGACAACAAGGTCCCAAGAAAAAAAAGTCCCAGTCTGGACTCAGCAACAGATGGTAGAGCCTGCACACAGAGTCTCCATAATGATCTAAAAGAAACAGAAAAGGAATTGTGCCTTTCCCACCCGAGGAGGGGAGGAAGAGGAGACAACCTTCTCTGTGAAACGGTGCTCCTCTGCAGTGTAGAAACAGGAGGCAGGAGTACTAGCGGCATAAGGGAAATGATGAATAGCCAATAGCAATCCCCCCAACATAGCAATCACTGAAAGCTTTAGGGCTTTTCTTAAGGGCCCTTATATACTGAGCACCATGGGAAGGAATACCATGTTTGGCCCATTTGGGTCACCTGACCCATCCTCTCCTCCCCACAGGCACAGCTGCCCCCTTTCCCCCACTGTAATTGCCTCCTGTGCCCGGAGACCCAGAGAACATTTGTCCTGGTGCTCTCAAACCAGGACAGCTAAGAAAGGGTTTTGTATTGTTTTCATAGTGCTCTGACTTGCAACACAACATCAATGTCTGTGGACCACCACAAGCCAGCTAAGGCCTCATCTCCTGGCCCAGATCTAAAAGTACATGGGCCTAAGCCTATCCAAAGGGCATACTGTTTTTGTTTTCAGTATATCTAGCAAGATCAGGAATAATACTCTTTCAAGGTTTCTCTAGGATCCTGGTTGTCTCTGGTCCCTGGTTCCAGCAACTGCATCTCCACAGAAATCCCGTGACAAAAAGCCACTCTGCTATCTACAGAAGAACCATTTCTCAGAAGCCTCTAGGGAATAGCCAAGATACCTTTGCCTTAGTCCTGTGGTGACAGAAGAGAAGTTAGTCTTGTCTTTGCAAGAGTGGAAGCTAATTTGGACAGGGCTAGACTAAGAAGGCGACACAGAAAATGCTTACTTGCCCCATGACCCTTCTTCCAGACCTGTCCACCTCCACTTATGCATCCTTAAGTAGCTGTCTGCAAAAACAGCCTCCCATGACTTCCTGCTTAGTATGTTGCCTACAAAAACAAAAAATGTCACTGTGCACCAGGGAAACATGGCTGACTAGCACAGCACGGGGATTTCTCAGCTGAACAAGCTCAGATAAGAATTGCACAAAGGACCCTGGTTATCTGGTCCCTGTTGTGCTGGCATCAAAGTCCTACACTGAGGATTAGGGTTTTCACGTGTCCCCAGGGTGTGGTACACTGACTTTGCTTGAAGAGCAATTTAAGATTGATGAATTCACAGGTTTTAAATCAACAGCAAGCATCCGGACTGGCCCCTTGATGGAGGCTATTAACTTAATGAAACTGAAAGGCTGTGAAGTCAGATAACAGACATTAGAGTCTTTATTTACCTAGAGATTTAAGGAGACCTTTCTGAGGTAGCACAAGACTTTTTGTTTGAGAAGTGCAAGCTGCCTCCTCACAGCACTTCCCAGGCACATGTGCACACACACTCGAGCTGCCAGGAGGGCATTGCGTGCTGACAAGTGCTTGTTCTGTCTCATGTTGGCTGACAAGTGGTACATTGTGGCGCAAGATGGACTTTTTTAAAAGCTCAGGTTCTGCTGCAGAGCCCCTCCAGCACCAAAGGAAGGACACTCTGCAAGCATCCAGGTCCCATGTTGCCAGCCCCCACAAAATGATGCACCCAGATAATTAATGGATGCTCTTGACCAGGTATATGAAAGACACTCAGTAAGTCAGCAGCAGGGCTGATGGCAGAGCCTAGCCCTCTTGACCACTGCCTGGCTGTGCCGTGTTCTGTCACAGAACAGCTCTCCAGCTGAGTGAGCCAAGGTCTAGTGGCAACTGGGATCGCTCTGCTCCCCACCTCATGGTTAACACGTACAGTGTAGGATGTGCATGCTCATCCTGTGCAAGAACATTTCAACTGCTATCCAAAGGAATCTCTCCAATGAGCTCAAACCGTAAGTTTCCTGCCTTTCCCTAGCTTCCATACACAGCTACAGTGACAGGGTTCACGGTTCAAATGTTCCAGTGGCTGCGCACAGAACAGAAGAGGCTCAACCAATCCGGCTTACTGCTTTTGGGAGGGAGTGAGGAGCCGCAGAGCGAGCACCCGGCGTTTATAGCGATCCCCAGGCCCGGCTCACACAGAGGCAGTGCTGCAGCCCTCCCTGTGCCACATCCCAGCATCACTGCCAGTACCAGGGGAAAAGCAAGGAGGAGTGGAGTAGAGAATGAATGGCAAACAGATGTAGCAACCAGCCCAGCCTCTTCCCTCCTCAGCAGTCAGCTCAAGAAGGAGAGAGGGTGCTTGTGAAAAAAAAAATAAAATGCACCAGCTCCAACTCCCTGTCCTCCCTGCAGCCAGTTTATGTTTACTGAAATCTCACCAGAGATTTGTGATGAGAGAGCTGTTAGGGCTATGGAGTAGCCTCCTACAAGACAGTAAGGATGTTCTGCTGCTGAGGTAATTTGGAAGAACAATCTTAAGTGAAACACTGATGGCTGGATGTGTTTGTACTTCTGCTTTCTTTTTTCAAAAATACTCCGTTGCTCACTCACTGAAGTGCAACAGGGCAAATTCTTTATAAGTCACTCCTATTCTGGGAACCCCAAGGCAGCGCCTGGCATATCTTGCTCAAATGTACTTGGATTCCTCCCAGCACCAGACAGAAGGACTCTCAGAAGCATGTGATAGAGGATTTAAGTGTCAAAATAACTAAGAAGTATTAGGGAATTTATCTCAGCTAAATGACATATGCTTCAATCTGCATGAGGCTGAGGACTATTCCATTTAAGCCCTTATGATTTTTGCTCCGGTGCACCTAGATATAACCATGTCTTTTCAGAGAAAGTGCAGGAGTCACTTTTTGAAACAGTCTTTTTATTCAATTCTTTTCAGGAAAAAAAAAAAAACAGGAACAGTTAAAATTTACCTTTTACACCCTTTCCAGTTTCCAGTTTTCTTCTTTTAGTGTTGTAACACCTCTCTGGATTTTCCTGTGGGCTGAACGCATTAGTTAGTCTGTAGCAAAAGGACTACATTTAAATTCCAGAATAATCTTCCATCTGCAGGAAGTTGGAACTAAATATTATATCCAAGTTCTTGTTTATGGGCACAGCGGAAGCACGCCCATATACATCTATATAAAGCCAAGAATTCATTGTCAGTATAACTGAAATCTTAACAGTGTAATCCAAGAATAATATTCCAGATTTGACTATAACAGAAAAAGGAACCGTACTTCTGTACAGAAAAAAAACCTGTCAATAATGGTAATAATGCATTTGAAACTTTGTGGTTTGTTTTCCCTGGTGTTATGCTCACCCTTCCACTGCTCTTCTGGGTCTTGATGGTGATGGATTCTCTGATGGGAGGGGTTGGAGGTTGTAATGATGTGTCATCAGCATCTGGAGTCCTTCACCAGGATGAATATGATGTTGATGTTGATGGTTTCTTCTTCCTCACTTTAAGGTCCCATTAGGAGGTTTTTTTGTTTTCTTTTACATCTTTCTTCATCAGTCTGCAACTCCACGTTACATCCAAATTTATTATGTATGGTGCATTTCACATATGTTAGATACTTCTTTCTTGTTCTCTTCCTCACTCCGAATAACTGGTATTTCCAGCTCCAGGACACTTATCCAGCTGCATTTCTTTAACTGGCTGCTACCAAGCTGTTTATAGCCTTGTGGCTTCCTGTTGCCTTCCCACACCATACCTGCACTTTTATAAACCACCTCCCATGCTCCCACATCCCAAGGCTGTTGTCAAACCAGACTTATGTTTCTTGTTAGCGTCAGAAATACAGTTGCACCATGGAATGATAGACAAAAGCAAATCAAACTGGCTGTAGCTACCTAGTCACTTAGCAAAGCTGCTGTTACAGTTAAACCAAGTAAAACAAATATGCAGGCAGGTCAAGAAAAGCTCAGGCAGAGAAGGCCTGAAAAACCTCATCCCTGAGGTCTCGCAGACTCGGTATAAAGCCTATGATCTGTTACTAGCAGTGGTATTATTACATTTCAGGGCTACAGGTTTGCCCAAGCTCTTTCTGGAATTTTTTTGTACAAAGTAATTGGACTTTCAGCCAAAAGTGTAGAGCTTCATGCCTACAAAGCTGACACAGATCCACCTGCTGCACAAGGCCACCGACGCTATCCGGGCATTTTTGCCTTAATATTCTTCTTCACTGTCACAAAAATCTTGAAGACAGAACACAAAGACAGGGAGCTTTTTCTTTTCAATCTCTGTGGCTCTCATTCCTCCTACCTGCTGTCTGCCACCTCTAATTAAAGTGTAAGGACCATGTCATGAGGATGGTGAAGTTGTATCTGGACTGCAAAATTTGTTTCCTTACCCTGTCACCAGCTCACCGCCTGACATCAGGCAAAACCAGCCTGTGCCCTTTGTTTTTCCCTTTGTAAGGAAAGGAAGGCACTGCTTATATTTCTGCAGAACTTTTGAAGTAAGGACGGATAATGCATTGACCCAGATTTACAGATGTGCTCTGACGACTCAGACAGTGAAGGAAGTGGCTAAACCAGAATAATTCTCTGACCAGTTTTTCAATCCTGGGATTGCCAAATGGCACATTTAGGTAGTCCTCGAGGGATTATCCCCCTGCAGCGGATGGTGAAAGCACAATGATTCCAGGGATGGGCTGCGGATGATGACCTAATCCACGAGATCCATGACAGCAGAGTATGGGGAACTGCTTCGCAGTCAGGTACCCACCCCCTCCGGCCAGACAACACGGTAGAGAAGGTCTGATAACCTTTCAAAGCAGAAATAACAGCAATAAGAGGAGCGGTCTCTCTTGCAGCCTGCCTCCCAGGGTGAGAATTTCTTGCTGAGGCTCTCATCCTAATTCACTGCTTCATGCCTCCCGGGCTGCAGCTACAGAAGCGTGCCATTGTGTGCAGAAACATTTCTAGTGCACAGCTGCTGGCTCTGTTATTAGAAAATTGTGCATTATCCACTGGTGAGTGACTTGCGTGTTAGAAGTCACCCACGGGGCCTCATCCACTGTGCAAGCAGGGTGGTGCAGCCTTGGGTTACTGAGATCCAGCATTTTGTTCCAAGCCACTGCAGATCATGCTTCCTCCCCATCACTGCATCATGCTGCCCACCGCGCTCTTGTCGTAACGTACTGGAGAGCTACTTCTGCTCACAGTTGTGCTGGTGCAAATGGGCAGTAGTCTTGCTGGGGATTGATGGATGTATTCCAGGATGAGTGAAAGCAGAATTTGGCCTTCTCGTTCTCAGACACAACTCCTTCATCAAATGTGAAAAAATGCCATAATATAACTAATTACATCTCCTGTGTCTTACCCTTCAGCATTAGGCATAGTTAGGGACCTGGGTGTCGCCCCATATCATAAGTGAGGACTGTAAATTCCGCCTTTTCAGCACAGCTGATAATAGGTAGCAGAGAAAAACCCAACCAAAGCACAATGTAATGATAACCATTCCTGTCCCTATTCCCTGCCAGAAGCTTTCTGCCCTTTGGTTGTTGCAGTGCCAGAGAAATAGCAGACTGACTGACTGTCACACTTCTTTGGCAACTGGCCCTCCAAAAGCAGTATCCTTTCCCTGTTCCTTTCTAACTTGAGCGATTGCTCCTTCCCGTGCCCTCACCATCAGTTTTCTCCCTGCTTAGCAGAAGCAGCCAATTCCCTCTGTGGCCCAGTCTATCCGAAGTGATAACACCACTGGGTGGGGGAACAGGACTCCTTTAGCTCGAAGGCACTCTGGGAAACTGAAGGGGAATTCTGCAAAACATGAGCAAATTGAACCCATTATCATTTGTAAGACCAATAATTATGAAGTCCACTGTGAACTACTCTAACCTACCTTTCCTTTCTCTGGTCTGTCTGGTTACATGTCCTAGGGGCACAAATGCAGCTTGGAACAAACAGCCACCGCAAAATGAGATTGGCTGGATAGCCTCACACGTGGGCAGCCCCTTCGGGATTGCCCCTAGCTCATATAGAGAGTCAAAATCTCTGCCGGCTGCACTGCCCAGATACCTTGGGCAAATTCAGCATTTATCGTGTTGTACCCAAGGCGGATTTTACAAGGTGTTACTTCTGTTTGACCAGTAAGAAATCCAGAAAGCTAGCTTCAACTGAGCCCCAAAGAGGACCATCTTTTCCCAGCTGTGAGGGAAAGGACTGTGTTGCCTGCTGTCCAGGCAGGGAGGGTGATAGCCACATAGCGACTGTGCAGCCACATGCTTCTCAGAGACCAGAGGAAGTCCCCCTAGCTTTGGGGTCTTTTAAGACATTCACAGCTCTGCCTTCCCCATCATCTTCACCCTCCTAAGGGAAACTAGATGGTGCTTCTCCAATAAGGCCTGCCCTACCCCATGTGTTTAGTCTTTTTATTCTGTCATAGCTGGATTAACCTTCCCGCTCAGCTGGACAAGCTGATTAGTTAAAGAACTTGTTTCATCCCTCTCTAGGGCTTTATTTTTCATCTGTCATTTTCCTCTTTATTGCCACAGTAAGCGTCTGCCTCTTCAGCTTTTTCTACACTCACCACCCAGTGTCCCCTCCATTTCCTCTGCCACCAGCCCTTACCAGTTTTTCTCAGCCAGGGTGAGGGAGCAGGGCCCTTCCATCTACCCCAGTGTGACATGATCCCGTATCCTTTCAATCCTCCCTTCAGACTTTCCTTTTCACACAAATTAATCTCCAGTTTACTCCTCCAGCACTCTTTCATACTCCCTTCTGTTTCATCCACCTGAGGCTGCGTTGACTCCATACACAAGATTTGGCAGGAAGACTCTGGTGCCCCTGTCCTGGGCTCTTTCCTCACCATGCACGATAGTCTTGGGTCAGGAGTCAAGGAGGAAGGTATATGGAGTTAGTTCCCCTACAAAAAGCTTGTGCATCAGGGCTCATTTCTGGCCAACAGGAACTTTAAACTGCAAAATGGGTGCTCCAGGACCTTGCAGTCCATCACAACAGGAGGGGCTGACCTCAGCAGCCTTCCTCATCTTTTTGCAAGCCCAGCAACACCATTGCCTCAGCTTCCTTACTCATCTCAGCAGTTTGATCATAGCATTATTTCTCCTTCTTGGCAATGTCTAGGTTGTTGGTTACCTGATCCTGACCATTGCTCCATCCTCCTGCCATTTCTTCTCTCTCCCGTTGTCTTTGCAAGTGCCCTTGCACTTCTTTCTCCATCTCTGAGAAATACAGATGCACCTTCCAAATGGTAGACAAGATATATCTTTAGGGAAAAAAGAGCCACCATAAAAAGAGCCTATAATTATGCTGCCCCTGTGGCTGCCAGCAACAGCCCTGATCGCTTTGATTGTACATTGTGACCCCTTTTGCCATGCTCCATCTGTTTGTTTTTATAGTCTGTAAATCTGCAGCAGCAAAAGGACCATGTCTTCTTATTTGTATCTACAGGGTCCCCTGTGCAATCTGCCCCAGTTCTGACCAGGGCCTTGCTCTACAGGAGAGATAAGTAAGAATAACAATGAAGAGTGGGAGCTGCAGCCAGCAGCACAGCCCTGCTTTGGGAGCAGAACAAGACAATTAAGGAAGGGATTTTCAAATAATCCAAATGAAGAATAGAAGGGAATAAATATTTAATACTCAGTCATGCAGCTTCATCCTTTCTAATAATCCCTCATGTTTCTACAGTCTTTTAGGAGGGAGCAGTGCAGAAAGGGCAAATGCAAAATATGGCCCTGACAGGCAAAGATCTCTCCTCTTCCCCCAGTGGGATGGTGAGTGTTCAGCTACACCCAGGACACGAGGGACCTGTAACCCCATGGAGCCCTGCTGGAAAGAAATATTCTGCTTAAGCAATAGCTGTGGCTATAGTTCCTATTCTTACTTCCCTCAATTCCCATGGGCAGGATCATGCAGAGTTTATAGATATGTAATACAGTAATGCTCTGTTTAAAATTAAATTAAACCAGTTCACACTTTTTGCAACACAGTCCATGTTCCCCTCTGTCTGGGGGCTCAGCAATTACTGTGAGGAGTAGAAGAAAGTATTCTGCATGCGGAGAGAAGGTGCACTGACTGTAGCTCTCCCGCAAAACCTGCACCCCCTAGACAACTTCTCTGCCTTCCTTTTCCCCAGGCACTTTCAGGTGCCAAGTTCCTCTCAGGAATTCCCAACACAGACCAGTGCTGGTATAATAAATACTGGTGACCAAGCTGGGTCAAGGGGAATTGAGGACAGTGGGAAGGGATGGATAAATTGCCAGTGTGCTTTACTTGCCAGAGAAAAGACAGGCAGAAAGGCTGTGTGTGCGTGTTGGAGGATGCAGGAGCCAGCGCCTGGTGAGAATGTTTTCTCTCTGTGTGTGGAGAAAGGTGAGGATTTCAACATTCTGGTTTTTAAACCTTTTTCCCCTTGTTTCATTATCAGTTGTAATTATAAGCCAAAATTAACAAGCCATGCTGATGCTGGGCAGGTAATACCTGTGCACAAAAGGAGCCATAAATACAGTGGGGAACAAGACACCTGCAAGGTGTCTACAGCCATATTCTCTCTTTAAGTGCATGCTTGGTCTAGTTTTCTTCTTAGTAGTCTACGGCTAACTGCAAACAACCACAGGGAGACGGGACAACTGTTACCAATAGGCTGCATCCCTGTTTCTGACATTACATGAGTCTACTTGGGTGAAGAGAAGACCAAAGAACAAAGGATGGATCCAGATAAAATCTCACTGCAGGACCTGAAATGTTTATCGGGCATGGTGCTAGCCTCCAGACACTTGAAGCTGGAGACCTGGAGCTGCTCTACCACATTCCCTTCACTAGCTCTCTGGATTATATAACCCTTTTCAATTTTCTACAAAATCAAATGTGCATATGGAGAAAGAAATCACTTTGTAAGGTATTCTTAAGGTGGTTTTCCACAATTCAGTTTTGAGTCCTGCATCCCAAGATGAAGACAGACTGGTGTTTCCCTCAGCTCTTTCCATGTGATCGTGAGTACAACACTGCATAGTGGCAACCTTGGAAAGAGAAAGGAGAAAAATAAAGAATTGCTAATAATCCATGTTGGAAGTGACCTTCCAGCTCCTGTTCATAGGATGGCTGACTTCAAAGCTGAGTTGGGTTACTCAAGGCCTTGCGCAGCTGAGTTTTGAATATCTTCAAAGATGGAGATCCTACAACCTCTCTGGGCCCTGATCTTACGACCACCCTCATGGTGAAAAATTTCTTCCTTACGTCAAACTGGAATTTCCCATGCTGCAACTTGAGATGGCTGCCTTGCACCTTTTCATCTTTGGGAAGAACATCTTCACTATCAGTCCTTTTAGGTAGTAGAAAACAGCATTTAGATCTCCCTCTTGCCTTCCCTACTTAAGACTAAACAAACAGTTGCCTCAGCCTCTCTCTCTCCACCGTGTGCTGCAGCTCCCAGTCATCCCGGTGGCCCTGCACTGAAGTCTCTCCAGTTGGCCGAATTCTTTCTTATACTGAGAAATCCCAGACTGGACACTAGGCACCAGATATGTCCTCCTAAGTGCAAAATAGAGGGGAATAGTGACTTCCCTGAATTTGATGGTCAGCTCAGCTTTCCAGATCTGCCCCTAATAAATCAGTATCATGGATGTGTCCTCTGAGGTTCTGTACTATGCATCGCATACATGTGAGAAAAGCAAGAGTTCACTGGTGAGTGTCAGGCAAAATTTCTTTTATACTGAAAAATGAAAACATTAGAAATAATTAATGTTTGAAAATTACCAAGGGAGAAGAGACTTTAAATGTTCAGTAACATTTAAGGGCAAATTGCATGTGTATGCATGTAGGATGTAAGTGAGTAGGTGGCTGAGTGGGTGTCAGTGGCACTAGAAAGGAATTCTTGATGATTTTTAAAATAAAAAACATTAAGGAGCTAACAGTATGAAATAGCAATTATTGTGAAGTGTGATCTCATTTCTGAATCTGGTATGAATTTCAGGCTCTGCAGTTATTACATTTTGAATAAATAGCAATTAACATCCAAGGCTTTGCTACTTCTTTTATTTAAAAAAAAAATTCTGGCTAATGGATGAACTTAACCATTCTAAAACTCAAATACCTCCAGAGAGAATGTCAAGACCCCTACATCACCCGTACTATCAAAAAAAAAAACCCTGCCCAAAGCATGTTGTCCAACTTTGAGATTTTTTTATATCTTTCGGACTGACATGCCCTGACTCTTTGTGGATTATCATTTATTGCAGTGCAAAATGCCTGTAAATGTCATAATGATTTTGCAGCTGATTTGTATTTCAGCTTCTTGTTCTAGTGCCTCTTGTTCTACAGCCAAGTTTAGACTTTTTTCACCTTGCTTGTACAATAAGACCTGTAACAGAGTTTTGCAGACCACATTCTACTGTCAGTGGCATCTGAGCAACTCCACCTTCCGCAGTTCACTGATGGTGACACAAGTGCATATGCTAAGCCTCCAACTTCTGCCTGAAGCAGCAGATGTGGGATGTCCCCACCAGCACTGGAACTTATGGAAACACAGTATGGAGATGAAGCGTGGAGAGCTGGAGCTTCAGGTCATCCTTTCCAGGCCTGTGTTGATGCTGTAGGAGACATAACATTGAAAACCAATGAAAATGTATTTATTAAATTCTCAGATGGGGCTGTTTTTCTCTATAAAACCCTTTATGATGCATCTTCTTCCCCTAACGTCTCCAGTCAGTGTGTCTAACATCTACAATCAGAAAAAAAGCCTTGAAGATGAGATGAAACATCCACATCGATAGATGAGACCATCTTTTCAGTTAATGAGCTCCTTAAAAAAACCTCCAGTGTAAGCATTATTTATTTCCTGTGGAACAAATGTGAGAAAACTGAGTACATTCACGTTTGTTTGTTATCATCTGCAAGTCCTGGAGGAGTAGTCTATGGACTCCCAGGAATCTGAAGAGCCCAGACTGAAAACTGTCGCTGTGATGGACCCATATTCAACAAGGTATGAAAGCTTGATCTTTTCAGATCCCTTCTAACCCCTAACATTCTGTGATTCTGTGATTCTATGATTCTGTGAATGGATAAAATATTGCAGCATTAATCTCTGTCTAGTAGAAAGTGCCACTGCCGGAGGACTGATGCAAGTTTCACTTCTGAAGAAGAAGCGGTAGTAACGCCACTTGATCCTGAAACATATAAACCTCACTAAGCAAGTTGTGCAAATAGACTGAGGTCGTGCTTTGCTTGTTTTAAGAAAACCACAAAGGATCTTCCACCTCTTTCCTTGGGAGCTGATTTCACAGCCAGAATGATGCTCAGTCAAGATTTGCCTTTAGACTGAATAATGCAGTTTGCTGTTATCTCCCTGCCCCTGTTTTACCTATCACCTCCACATACACTTTTGAAATCTCAGAAGCAGGCTAGGTTGTGTGCAATACCCCCTGAGCATGACACAGAGGTTCCAATTGTCCCTCCTCCTGTATTCCCTCTTGACTCTGCACTACCCTCAGGCAGGCACAGTGACGGATCTGGACAGAGGAAGTTTCCTGGAAAGTTTCCTCTCTGCAAGTGCAGGATTTTCCTCCCCTGCTGCGGGGACACACCCTCTGCTGTGGTTTTCAGAGGGCAGAGGCAGGTTGCTGAGTGGTGTTGCTGAAGCTCTAATTCACGGCTGTTAGCAGGGATCACTTTCAAACGCTCGTCCTTTAATGAAGCGCTGGCTGCTCCTCCCTGGCGTTTCATTAAATCGGAGGCTGGAGCAGGCAAAGGCCCACTGAAGTGAAAACAGGGGGAGAGAGGCCACAGCTGAAGACCCCTGCCCTCCCGCAGCCCCTCCAGCCTCCTGCTGCTGGACCCCTCCTCAGGATCACAAAAGATTAAAGCAACTATTTTTCTTGTTGAGGGGTTTTGTTATTGTTGTCGCCTTTTCCCAGTGGCGTTACCATCGTTCCAAAGAGAGGAGTGAATATTTGATTGCAGTAATTAGTTAATCAGTAACTGGCATAATTTTTTCCCTGATTAATGCTTTGAATAATCATTGCAGCCCTAACTGTAGGCTGTCCTGTTATCAGAGTCACTTTGAAAACATCTTTGAAAAGATAGATCTGCATCCTTACAGATAAAATTTGACAGGTCAGCTGCTCCACCCTCTGAAAACTGCTCCTTCATTGGAGTTGGTCAGGGGAAAAAGAGAGATCCAAATGCGTTCTTTTCTCTCAGCACACTTAGTTGCCCTTCCCTGTAAGTACCATGACGGAAGGACCTAGGGAATGGGTCCACATGGAAAATTTTAAGCTCATAAGGCAGATGGAGGCACAGGATGGGCCTTCCTGGAAATGAGAACTAGCAAAAATATTTATACAAAAAATAGTCTATCTCTGTCCCTACAGCTTTCTTCATTGCTCCAGGGGAATGTTGAAATAGAGGGAGGACATGCTGATCTCAGGGAAGGGTAAGCTCAGTGTAGGCTCTGCGTGTTTATACACATGTATAAAGAATCTATTTTTATGTATATAAATGTATATTGAATGTTTATAAAATGTATATTTTATATAATACATGTTTTATACATGTAAAACATCCATGCAGAATAAAAATATCAAAACTAACTTCAGAGAAAGAAAAGGATGTGATGTCCTCCTCCCTGCAGGAGTAAGAACAATTCCTAAAGTGGTGTTGAAGTTCAAAGGGATGAATGGTGCTCGCTGGGGGTCCCTATAACCAGGCCTAGGTGGGAATTTTTCAACTCCGAAATTTTTTGTAGCAAATTATTAATTCTGAAAAATTGAACCTCTCCAGAAGAACAATTCAGCCTCGGGAACAGTCTCTTTGGCTCCTGGGTGGGATTTCTAAGGGAAATGTGAGAGAGATGGCACAAGTGGGTATATGCAATGCTCAGAATGGTCAACAGGTGATCATGCTCAATGGAAAGGCAACTTTCAAAACCAAGGCCTCTCCAACTGAGTTTGGAAACCTGGACCCCAGTTTCACTCATCCCTGGTCAGTGCTGTAGACTCCTGTACATGAGCTGTTCTGAACATCCTCTCCCAGTCTATCATCTCTCACCAAGAAATGTGACAGACTGAAAGTTTTTTCCTTTTTTTTCCCCCACTGTGAAGCAGAGATATTTCTGAAATCCTGAAGATATTGTGAGGATGGCATACTATTTCCTGACAGCTCCACCTGGGCCACTTGATCACAGAAATTCTAACGTCTGCAGTGGACGTATCAGTAGTTGTGTGATGGGCCAAGTCAAGAAGACAGAGGGTATTTTCCCAAGGTACGCTTCTTTTTATTTAACAGAATGCTATTGTGATTTTATCAGCCACTTTAAGCTATCAACAACAGCCATGGGAGACTAGTGATACTTGCTGTGCTTGTTACCAATGGCTAGGTTAACAGGTCATGTGTCACCTGTTGCCAGTTTTGCGAGAAGAAAAGAGTGAGGAGATACCTACAGCAGGTGGAGAAAATGCATGTTCTGTAACTGAGGCTATCACTGCAAGGATGAGCTGGGTAGGATAAAATGGATATTTACCTAAGTATCCTTTCCCAGATATAAGTTGAATCCCCTCCTTGAGCCAGTTCTCAGAAAACTACAGCACTGATGTGTATCAGGTGGAAATCAAAGGGATTTTTAGATTAAAGGAGATGACAGAAGCAGAAGATTTGTGTGTAAGGACTGACACTACATCGTTCAGAAGAGCTGGATGCAGCTATGCTGTGTGACCCTGCAGACATTAGCAGGAAAGGGCTGAAGAAACCTTCTCTATGAGACTAGAATTTCCTGTAATATGTACAAAGAAATATGTTTAGCAATATCATAATGTGATACCACAAGTAAATCAGGAACGATGCAATACAGTTATGATCAGACCATCTTGTCTTTATCTAAACTATCTCCTCAGTTATGTTATAACTGAAGTAAAAAATTATATCTACTGGCTTCTTGGCAATGAGGCCATTTCTTCTGACCTTTTGCCCGTGGAAAGCTTCAAGTCATTTGTCTCCCACCTCCAATATTTCCTGGACATTTAACTTCCACTTAGCCTACCTAATGCTGAGCTGACAAAAGCTCTCTTGGTAATGGGTACTCATATGTGCAAAACTACTACCTATACTCCTATCATATTCTACCTCTAATGATTATTGTATAATATTTCCTACTTTCTCTTATGCTTAATACTATACTTAGACCTCCTAAAAGAGTCAGGATTAAATGACATGTGAACAGCTATCAAAATAGATAATATTATTCCCCTTGTGTCAGGAAGACTCCCAGAGTGATGCGGTCTGGCTGGTCGGTGCATTTGTAGTCATGAGAAACCGAGCAGACAGATACCTCATTTCTGGCTCTGGAGAAAGGAGAGCTGCTTAGAGCTGCTTTCTGGCTACTTAGTGTCCAGTAGCCACTTATAGGGGTGAATAAAATATGACACAGGCAGTTACTGAAGAGGAATCTTGGACAAGTCTATCTCATTCCTATACTTGGAAGAACCAGGTTGCTTACTGGTAAAGCCTGTAAAAACTATGGTACTCATTCTTGCTTATATGATTTCAGAAACAGCTCTCATCTTCCAAAGACTGGTCCTGCCTTAATAATTGACATGATCCTGCCAATATAGAGATATTTGCAGAGGGAGAAAGATGATCATTTACTGATATGTACTCACTCTTGTCCCAGCGAGTTGCACCAAAGACATAGGGTCATGGATTCCCTTGTCCACTTTTTTAACTAAGGGAAATCGTGCCTGGAGCTGCCCAGCAAACCCGGGGGTCTCAGACTGAGGAGAGCTAGGGCTGCTCTCCCGTCTCTGCTGGTTGCAATTTCAAAGACCCTGGAGACTCAGAATTCACAAGAAATGCAGGGGGCACAAGTGGTGTTAAATTTAGACCACGTCCATTTCTGCTGTTTGAGGGAAGAGGGAGCAGCTGCCTATGCCCTGGATCCCACATCTGAGTTGTCTTTCCCTCACGCTTGGATGCTTGGGCGTGTATAAAGTCTGGGAAAGGACTAGGGCTGGGGGCAGAGGCAGGAAAGCTGAAGGACCTCTATCCACTCTCATCCCCAGGGGTAATCTCCCCAGGCTTGGATGTATTTTTAATCTGTTTCATCAGCAATAACAAACACAGTCAGAAGAAGTAATAACAGGGATTTTACTGTCTATGAACTTGTTATCATGAAATGTAATCTCTCGATTAAAATAGAGCTGTGTTCAGACATTCTCTTCACTGACCTTGGGCTCATCAAGAGAAAAACATTTCTTTCCAAAGGTGGCCTATTCTTCACTCAGCTACCTGAACACTTTCCCCTTGTAACTACTTCTTTAATCTACTGATGCCTAACCACACCAGCCTAAATCTCGCTGAGTCAATAAGTAAGGTCAAAACAGCTTGAGATGTTTTCTTTTGTATGAGATGCCCCATAAGAACCACAGTTGAGTCTGTTTAGCATCAGTGCTCTTGTTACTTCTGTGCCAGGATCAAATTCCAAGCCAAAAGAGTTACAGTACACCCTGGATTTATCCTGTTGTCCCAGAGGGCCAAGAGTAGCTTTTTCCTTCATATCCGGTAACTGACGTGTAGCTATGAACTGAAAAGCGACAGCTATGATTCACAGCAGGACTGACTGAATTTCAGTGCAGAACAGAGTGCTACTAGCATGTATGAGGTACAGTAAGTTGGTGAAGTTTCTTAGGTATCTCAGGTGGACAATACTCACTCATCACAGGCATAACTCCTTAGGCAATCTGTTCTGGATGTCAGACCTCCTCCATCCCAGTAGCTGTTAGCTGCTGTACCTGCTTGCTTGGTCAATGCTCCATTTGATGAAAGTTTGGGAGGACTCTCTCCTAAGACCTATGGCTGATCAGACAATTTCCTGATGCAAGTGGTCCAGTGCTGCAAGTGGTTCAGTGCTTCAGGAGACTCATCCAAACCTACCCAGCAAAAGTTACGGGGTAGAGGTGTCAAATGACCCTGTGGTGTCCTTAATGTGCCAGCATGCATAATTCATCACCCTCAGATAACCTGCAGTCCTTCCATCCTTCTGGTGACTGTATCAGCATTTGCAATGCAGAGAACTCCTTTAATTTTATTTATTGAGGGACTGATTTGCACAGCAGGGCATCTCTTTGTTTATTCTGTGCTATCTTTGTTACCTTTAATGAAGACAATGAAGAATTTAAAATAATAATTAAAAAATATATTCCCCTCAGTTACCATGGCAACAAGCTGGAGCTTTTTAACACTGCCACATATTCCATCTGTTTCTTTCTTTTAAATGACAAAACAGCTTCCTCCCATACTAGCACTGCATAGAGGAGAGGCGATTCTCAGGCAGAGGAAATTCCAGCTAACAAACAACTCATGTTACTACCCTGGAGGAAAGCCCCTTTCAGGTCAGGAGTGGTTTCAACCCACCAATACTGTCTCATGAGGTTTTCTACACAAAAAAGGGCACAGATCTGTTAGCAGCCAAGCCACTGGGTCTTCTCTCACTCCTCCATCGCTGGGCAATAGGTGCAGTGGTGAATGTCTCCATCCCTTATCTCCATCTCAAGCTGTCAGATTCAATCAGCTGAATGTCCCTCAGCTTGGTGCGAGACTAGACCTGGATGTGACACAGCCCAGTTTGGAAGGCAAAGAGCAAGAGCATTCTTGTAACACTGTGAGAGAGATGTCACAGCAAGATGATTTCCAATTGATTTGGGGGGTGTGGGTGAGGAGTAAATAAAACATCATAACATTATTATTTTCTAGCCTCAAATTTTCCCACACTGTTATCTCACCTGGATTTTCTAGGTGGAGTTTTTTCTTTCTCCTCTTTTTCAGACTCTTTTTTTGGGTTTACCCAGCCCATCCATGTTCCCAGAAATCTCTTTATCTCTTTAAAATGGCCTCTAGTCTTCTCTCTTCCCTCGGGCTCTTAGTTTTGTTGGCAGATAAACCCTCTCCCCACAAAGACTGGCTGTCTGCCACTGCTCAGATGTATGTCACACCTGCCTTCTGCTTAGCATCTGACTCACAGTTTAATCTGGAACCATTTGTTATAAGAAGTCTCCATCTGCAAGATTTTGCTCTTTCTTGTACAGATGTAAAGCAGGAACAATTTTCCCAGATTTGGTGAAGATACTCCATTTCTTGTGTTTGTATTACTAAAACCAGAACTGTGCTTGAATGTTCTCCTTGGTCTTGCAACTGATGGTCCACAGAAGAACAGAAATGGACAAAACTCAAAGCTTAGAAAGAAAGCTGGAAAGTGACCTTCATGCACATCAAAGCAAGTCTTATCTTCAGAAGTATCTCCAGAGTCAGAGTTTGTGGTCTCTCTCCCTTTCTCTCTGGCTTCCAGGGTTGGGTTTCTCCCCCTCTATAAGCTGTGTCCTGCAGTCTTCTGCTTTTCTTGGAAGCAGTTTTGCTTTCTACACCTTGTGTCCCAGTGTCTCGCCCATAGTCCCATTTAACAACCCAAAATTTTAGTTTCAGACAGGCTGTAGAATGTTTTGGGGTTTTGCGTCTTCTCATACAGTTTATTGGTTCCTTCTGTCCTTCCAAATAAACAGCAGACTGCAGCTGGGGGCAGGGTTAAAGCCTTTTGGCTATTTCCCTCTGGGAAGCCATCTGATAGTCCACTCAGTGATTGAGAAGCAACTCTAACCAATCCCAAAATGAGAGCCAGCAGCTGGCTAGAAGAGGTTAATGCCTTTCACTTCTGCATATATGGACATTTATTGGACACTGTTGGAAGGGAAACAGAAGGGCTAAGTAGCCTTTTAACAATTCGCAAGGAAGAACCACTTGATGAGTAGCAGAAGATGGAAAAAATGGGCTGGTTTTATGTTGCTGGTAATATGTTGCTTTATGTTGCTTTAAGATTTCTAAGGGCGATGTGCAGTCTCTGAATGATAAACTACAAGCAATATGGTTGATACCAGCCTTAAGAGTTGCTGTGGTGAAATCTTTGACGGGCAGAAGGGGAAAATAGATCTGTAACATCTTCTGTAACATCACAGGTGTGAGCCAGGAGTGCTTGGGGCAGAAGAGCCACCATCCTGCCTTGGGCTTGCTGTTGCACAATTGTCCATTTCAGGGGATTTTACTCTTCACCCTGAGGTGTTCCTTTGTGTCCGTTGCAATAAAGAGGGCCCTGGAGCCAGATGGTCCCGTTAGCACTTTTGATGCAAGACAAAAGCACAGCACTTGGTGCTTTATTATCTTCTCCTTTACATTGTGTGTAACTGATGGTTGCGCTGCTAAAGAAGGACAAATATGATAAATAACCATGGAAAAGAAATACATGGAGATGGATATTCTACTGTAAACCATATGTCTCTGTCCAGGGCTACTGCGCAGTCATTACTGAAAACAGCAGGGTAATAAAAAGCAAGATTTCCAACATTTTCAATAATGTTTTTTGACAACCTGAAATATCAAATGTTGAGAGACTGGCCAAAATTTTAGTCCTGGAGGCCAGATAAAACTTCCTAATGTCACACCTTCTGTGACCTTTTGCTAACAAGAGGGAGCCACTGCTGTCAGCCAGCACTTACCCTGGCACCAGGCCCTCCTTCTCCTGCTGTTGATGAATCTGCACCTCCAAAAGAAGCCAGTTTTCACTGCAATCCTGGTGATCACAAAGCTAAACATATTAGCCATTGGTATTAACTGTGCAAGGAATGAAAATTTACTCAGAGGAAGAATACATGCATAATCTGAGGAAAATCCAGAATATTAGTGCTGGCAAGAGTTAAATACCAAGTTTCCCAGGATCCCCGATGACAGTCAACCTATCAAATTCCTTTCTCGCTCACTGGTGAGGACGTCCTATAGGGAATAGCTTCTGGACACCCATCTACCAAACTCCACTCATGGCTAGGCATATCAGCTCAGGAATTCCTTTGCAGATCTTTTTCTAATCCCCACAGAATCACCTGCTTCGCTCTCTTATTCTAGCTAATTATTAGCCTCAATTAACATCCATACAGGGAGGATTTACCAGAAACATTTCTATTCTAATACCCTGATCATCTTCTTTCACCCCAAAATCTTCTGTAATACCTGTCATCGTCAAGTTTTCGGTCTATGTTTGCTCTCTGAATTCCTTGATTTGTCTCTGCTGCAGCAAACACTTACAGGATGAAAGCTAAAAGTGTTTAGCAGAGCAAGGACTGAGATCAATGAAATCAAGTGTTTGATATTCCCAGGTGAGCAGCGAGACATGAGTAAACACAACATGCTCCAAGTTAGAAGCAATTCTGTCCCTTTACCTGCATCTAGCGAGACGTGGCGAGTGAGCAGTTAATTAGCTGTTGCCCCTAAACACAAACGTTTTCTGCAATTGAAAATAAATGCTTTTGAATCTTATAAATCTGAAATCCAAGGTAACAGTGTTTTATTGCCCTGTCACGCAGAGCGTTATGGATACAGAATCCATACAAATGGAAAGAGCTGAAGAGTCATTTATTCCTCTACCTGCATAGATGGAATAGAGTCCTTCTTCCCTTGGACCTCTGGCTCTTGGGCATTGGCAAGCTGGCAAGATTACCTTTTTACTAGCAACTATGGATGGAATAGGGGTTTTCAGTTGGATTTCTGCCCCACTGGTTTTATACGAGTGAAGCGTTACAGGAGACAGGAGCATCTGCAATCTCTCCTTCCAAGCCTTGTAATTTTCTCCTAGCTGCTAAGAGGAGCTGAAGGATTTGTTCCCCTACCTGTCTTCCCTGAGATATTTTCCATAGTGGACTGAGAAGGGCTTAAATGTTACAGATGGCTGAAAATCTTGTGGTATCAGCACAGAATGGCTGTTTCTGTTCATGCTAATAGTCCAAAAAGAACAGCAGCAGCAATGTTCCGTTTTGAGCCTCACTCTGCTCCCTTTAGTGTCAATCAACTGAAAAAATGAACCAACATACCTGATGTCAAATACAGTCCAAGGCCTTTTTGGCCCAAATTTCCCACTGTTACTAAGACTGCTTTGGCTTCCTCAGTGGTAGCAATAGAAAGTGAGAAGTCTCATCCAGACGGTTGCCAGCACTATTAATGTGGGTTTTAGCAAAATAGGACCTAAGCAGCTGTATAGGATGTGTGTTAAGGGGAACTTTCAAAGCCTCCTGTTGTGTATGAGACAGTTTGGCTACCAGGTCCTATTAACTCAGTTCTCTATGTTAGCCAGGACCCCACAGGTCAGTGCTGCGTAGCCCTTTCTTCACTGTAGGGTTTTGGAGCAGTGTTAAATGTGAGCAGCATCTTGCTGTCTGCTTCCTGTCTGTTACCCAAAGCAGTCGATGAACACACCACGTCCTGTACAGGTGAGCTTTTGGTTGGAAGACCTCTCAATTTGGCCTTGTACAAGTCATTCCACATACTTGGTCCCTTCAGGACCTACCTCCTTTTTTCTTACTTCTTTTTATCAGAATGTAAGTGGAAGGATGAGAGCCAGCACAGCAGCTAATTATTTTTATTCTCGCCTCAACTAAGAGCAATAAATGCAGATGCTTGGTGCCAGAGCACCTGTGACTGAACCCCAACACTGGAACCCTAAAGCCCTCTGCTCTCCATCCTCCTCTGTGCAAGACAGGTATTGGCCAGGAGACATTTACATGCATGTGTGTGTCGTCTCTACAGTGTTCTCTGTGGCAAAGTGTGTAGGGAGGTGTTTAACCAGGCCTGTACTTGAATTATTCATCTAACAAGAGAAAGAGTGATTCTTTTTTAAAAAAATAATTGTGAGGCAGTATATTAATACTTCAAGAGATGCATTTGTTGGAGACAGATTCCAGGGTGCTACTGAGAAGTTGAGCTTGGCTAGTATTAAGTGACAGGGCTTAGAACTAAGTTTCCATGTTTTTCTGTAGGTATGTTTTTAACACCAACCATGATTACGCCTTGGACTGGCACCCTAAGAAAGCAGATGGGTTTTCCTGGCATCGGGTTTCCTGAGTTTTTGGCTGCTGGAGACTATTACATCCTGTTGTGAGGGGGATGTATGTTTCAGTGCCATAACGGGATTCTATCTATTTCCAAATATAATGGTTCCCTCTTAATTCTCAGGCATGAGGCACTGCCAGGCATGGCTCAGCCTGGCACCGTTTTACTACAACGCACATGTGAAAATAGCCTGATTTTTCAATTGAGTTTCTAAGCCAGGAATTAATTGAGCCAAGAACAAATAAATAATTCCTTGTTTATTCCTCATTTAAGCTTTGCTACTGGTGTCAGGCCATAACAGGTCAGGGAGGAGAATTACTCTCAGTGCCTCAAAGAAAATATTACTCACTAATACAGAAAATTAGTAAATACCAGGACTCCAGAGTAGGAGAAGGACTTGTCCTACTCTTTGTAATTTACACTGGTGTATAGTAATCTCTGCCTCCTAGCGACAAGACTGTCACTACTACTTTTTACAACAGTGGAAATCTTCAAGCCAGAAATCACAGAAAGGTTAGATGCAGAACTTCCCTGGCATTTTATCTCACCTTGGACACCACAGTGGTTACACCATGAGGAAGCCGTAGAGGTCACGCTTGGTTTTAGGAGTAAATTCAGGGACAACATGCCTGGAAGCACTGCGCTTATGAGCTGAACCCATATATTTCCATGCAGAAGCACCAGGGAGTTAGTATTCAACAGAATATCATTGCTTTGTTAAAGCCGTGGTATCTGAACCACAATCTCCTTCTGAATCTCTCTTCACCCTGGTAGGATACAACAGAGTTGCTGGTACCCAGAGCCTAGTATGATCTCTTCCTTCATGTTATTTTTGAAAAGCTCTTTGTCTTGTGATTCAGGTTCTGGATCACCAGAAAATTTACTCTTGCTTCTACATCTCAGGTGAGAGATATTTCTTAGCAATGTAAGCATTGCTTTAACACAGTGAACCCTGAAAGAGAGGTTTCCTTGGCATTTGATGTCCTCTGTTACAGGCCTCTGCTCTCTGGCAGCTGAGGAGACTCTCCACGGTCTCTTTACAGCAGGACAGAGGGCGTGCAGCTCAGGAACCTGGTTTATGTGCCACCAATGGAGACTCCTAGCACCCACTCCTGGCTGGACAGCAGACTGTGCTCATGTGCATGGGCTTGCTGCTTTATAGGGACATTGCAAAGGTGCCTTCTTGGCTGAGATTGCCTTTAAAAACAGGCAAAGTTGGAGGGTAGCTTGTGGGGACACACACCAGTCCTTCTGCAGCAGGAGAGGTGCCCAGGCCATGTCTCCTTGATCAGAGTTGCTCAGGATGCTCCTCTGCCTGGCGAGACAAGGGGCTGCATCAGGATTCTGCTCCATGCCTCTGCCGGCTCTCCCTGCCCATGGCATGTGGCTACTGTTACTATAGTGCTTTTACCTTAATATTTTTCATTTCTATTCTGTTTCAGTTTTAACATTCTTTGATGTGCAACGGGCCCCTTTCAGTGCAGTGGTAAGAACCACTGAAATAATTCACAACTGGTAGAGCCTGTCTATCTTTGTGTAACACATAATTTTCCCCCAGCCTTGAGAGGAATAGCTTTTGGAGAAGACCAAAGTGACTGTTTAGTGGTGTCCATAACATATGCAAGAGTATAGGGCAAAAAGCAAAGTGAAACCGTAAAATAATCTGAAGTGTTAGGGAGAATTAAAGAGTGGGATTGTATTTAACCAGTCAAGAATATGGCCAGGAAATGCCGTTTAGTGCTCAACTCCCTTTAGGAAAGGACCTGAATTTTGCGTATGCAGCAAATAAGGGATTTACCAGAATATTAACAGTATACCCATTCACATATGACAGCGCATCCTTGGTACAAATAGAAAGGTATTGCTTGCTACCCACAGTCTATTGCCCTTGCTACTTAAAGACCCCAAGCATTTTGCATTTTGCCAGCCACTTGGAATATATATACTAGCTATAAAATGATACTTAAAGAGTTCCTGCACTTTGTACAAATGGCTATTTATGACCTGCCATCAATGTTGTTCTACACAGAGGCATGAGGATTGGGGATTGATGGAGCACTGAGCCTAATCCATCAGTCACTTTGCTACAAACTCTAAACAGATTTTAATTGTGAGGCCAGATTTACTCCAGCCATCTGTATAGCAAACATGTCTCCCCACTGAAACAGAGAAATACTTTATCCTGAATGCTCTTTTGCAATGTATATGTTATATCAATGTCAATAAAATATTTGTCACAGCAAAAATGTAAGCCTGTCTGCTGCATAACGGAGAGCCCCAATGGTAGGCAACACTCACAGATTTAACGCTGACTAAACTTCTCAGTTTCATCGGAAATTAATGGGGCTGGGGAAGAGCCTTGCAATTGGAGAAGCAGGGCTACAAATTCTTGCCCTGCTGTTGGCTTTCTTTATTGGAAAGATCTCAGTTCTCCGAGCAGGACTGGGCTGATGCCTGGAGTTGCTGGGAGATTTTATTTCTCCTCAGAGCAAGAAAAAAAAGCCATTGGCTTGACAGGCTTGCTTATGCCTCTATTCCCTGCTCTACCAGAGCACCTCAGGCCCCAGGTTGTTCCCCACCCAGAACAGTGGATTTACTCCCCACAACCTCTTTAAAACATGGCATCACTGCTGTGACTGCCAGCGTGGGAGCCAATTAGGTGGTGCTACAAAGATGTTGATGCCTGTGGTCTGAGATCTATCGGCTCATCTCAAATATCCCCTGAACTGCCATGAAGTGGTAGCAGCTTTTAATCACTGCTGGGCTTGACTCAGTTCAGACCATTTCCTTGAGCTACCCAGTCCTTTTGTCCGCCTCACTTCCAGGATGATTAAAATTCTGTTTACTGCAAGAAGACACATTCTTCTTTAATTTTTTTTCCTTTTTTCATCCCTGGCTGTAACAGAATTGTTCCTGAAGATCCTTAGGTTAAGTGACTTTCCTGTAACATGTCTGTCTCTTGTGGCAGACTCTGCTTGCCCCACCTCATATCTCCAAACAGGCCAGCAGAGTCACTGTGCTCCAGATCCAGTTATCCAGCCCTGCCACAGCTCAGCACTCTCTGGCACTCAGATACAGAGGCATTGAATTACATCGTCCTCTCTGCATTACTGTAGACAGACCTTCTCTGTCACTCACAGATCTGTTTTAAACCAGGTAGAATGATTTTTCTTCAAATTCCTAATGCACCTGTTAATGATACGTAGCTCAGACTAAAAGTGCCCCATACAGCCTGAAAGCTTTTTTATTCAGGAGACATTGGTCTCCAGGACTCCTGTGAGTGTTGTGCAGGTGACAAACACTTTCTTTGCAATCAGTTGACTAGTGCATGTAGGTATCATCTTTATTATCTGTGAAGCCTCAGATCCTGCCAGTCCCATCACATCCACATTTGTTCTTTTTTCTCCAGTGACATTGTGGATACCACTCACTCATCTGTTGCGATTTTCAGTTATACAGTCATCTAACAGCACAGGACTTTAGTCTAATTAACAGGAATGGATGCTGGCATGCTAAACATTGCACACTCTGATTTGTAGAGGATACCTCGAGCACTTACCCTTGCAAGGTTTTTCAGAATCCAATTTGCTTTTCACTTTCTGCTGTTTGCTTGTTCCTTGGCGTTTCTCTCTGATGGACAATGAAAACAGACACCTGACTTTCACTTCAATTGCTAGTCAGGTTTACTCTGAGTTTTGTGCGCTAACAGAGAGCACAAAGAATGTTGCAAGCCCCCAAAGGAGATTTTTTTCCTTATTTTTAAACTTGTGTCTTTCATGGGATTTTTCTTTTAATTAATTGCTATACAGTATTTTTATCAGTCCACGGTACATTTTGGGCAGGCTTATTTCCAGCAAAAGCTATACTGGAGGTTAAGCCCTAGCCTTGGTGCTTCCCCTAAAACGGTGGCCCTTTAACAACAGTTACATGAATCTAAAACATTCATCACGGGCTTCCTGTGTGCATGAAGGGAAGAGCAGATATTGACAGCCTCTTGTCTCTATTTCTGGCCAGTCTTGCTTGGCATCAGGGCAGCTAGCTCTCAAATCACCAGATGAACCCAGACTTCTGCACCCTGTGATTCAGAGAGGTCTGCCAAAAGAAGAAAATAATAGGTCAGTGTCAGTCCTTCTGCATTAACGTGGTGATGTTTGTTGCATAGGCAAGAGACTCGTCTCCTGGGTGATATTGAATAAACCAGGAACGACGCCAAACTCCTCAGGCTTTGCCCTCACTGGGCTGGTGGCAGATCATAGAAAGATCTCACCCTTCTCCCATTTGTGGTGAAGTGAGACAAGGACTATATGGATGCGAAGATGAGAAGGCATCCCAGTGAGGCAGGCAATAGCTTGGCAGTTAAATTTACCATCAAAAACACTCTAATGTATTCTAGAGGCATTTTAAGTGCACTGTGTTAAACACAACTGGTAATACAAAACCAGAACAGAAATATGCTTTTGGTTTCCTTGCCTCTGTTTTATCACTTGTGTGTGCTGTGTAAGCCACGTGAGCATTTGCATCTAGCACAAGGCATTAAGTGACAGTGCAATTCAGTGGGCAATGTTCCTGCCTCTAGGCAAGAGGGTCGAAGGTTTGGATTTTCCTTCAAGCTCATACCTGCTGGTAGGGCAGCAGCAAAAGGCTGGAGGGATAAGTTGGTTTTTGGACCAAGCATTAGACAAACATTCTGAGATGCAACAGGGTGAGAATGAGGATGCACATCACTCATTGCAGAAACATTATAGCACAGTATGTACATCTGACACATAACAAAACTTATTAAAATGACAGTACAAAGTCAAGCACTGAAAAATTAGGAAAAGGCAAGAATCTTTAGGCAACTGTTAGTTTGCTCCCTTATGCATTAACTATGTGGCTACACAGTGTTTTCCCTGCAGGGCCCTGTTTTATTCACTACACAAGGTAGACAGGGCTAACTTAATAAAAAGCATTTCGGTATTTCCTTTCTCCTTGGTGTTTGCTCTGCTGCCTATATGGTTGAGTTCCTCATCTCTTATGCCACTTTCCCATTTCCTGGTCCCTGTACTCCCAGCCATACTCTTTTCCCTTGGTGGTGTCCATGCCAGATCCTCTCCTCAGAGTCAACACCAACTCTTGCTGCCCTTTTCCATCAGTGCCTCCAAGACACCCTGGTACCACCAGTCTCAGCTCCCCTACATGCTCCTCAACTCATATTCAAGGGCTGATAACATCCCTGCAAGGTCCCACCATTACCTCCCCATTCACCTAATGTCAGCCTCTGAGAATTGGCCTCCCACATGACTCTCACCCAGCCAGCCCCAGTCAACCCCAGTGAAAGAGATGGGTGGAAGGACTAAGGAGTCGGCACTGCACCCAAGGGTCTGTGGGGGGTGGACTGTGACATAGAGAGATGCCGCGCAGAGGGCTTGTATGCAAGCATGGGCCTGGGGCTCTGCAGTACAGGCAGATCCCCAGTTCAAATCATCCTCCAAAGGCTTAAAACACCTAGGGGATTTGGGAGCTGATGTCCCTCCTGCAGGGTGTAAGACCAGGCCCCATCTGACCAGATGCAGAGGTGTCCATCTGAGCTAATCATCTGATGAGCCTTTTGTAGTTAAGGCAGAGCAAACACAGCAGTCCTGGAGCATGATTCATCCTAAGCAGACACTTAATATAGGTCAGCTGAATTATTCCCTATGTCTGCCGCTGACTGTAGACAGAAACAGAGCATATGAAGCTATGCAAGCTGAAAGCCACAGTGCTGTCCACTATCACCTAGACAAAGTTTCAGTCTCCACAATCCCAGTCCCAGCCTGACTCCTTGATCCCATTCCCCTCACTAAGACCATTTTCCGGGCCCTGTCTCTTTCACACATCTCAGTCTTTTGTCCTTCTCCAGATCCCAGCCCAGTCTCCCTTTCTCCCTTGCTCTTACCAGCTCCCAGGTAAAGTTCCAGCCCTCACCAGGCTCCTGCTCTCCCAGCAGCCATAGAAACTCTTTCCACATGGCTACAGCCCTTGTACAGAAAATTCTGCTTACCTTGGGGCATCAAACCCAGGATGGACAGACCCTTGGGGGAACATTGCTACTGCAATTCAAGTTATTTCCAGTAGGTGTGTGCAAATTGCAGTTTTTGAAGGCCAGATTTGGGGCAGGTTCATGAAGAGACAAAGGTCACATTCCCAACTCAGAGATTACTCAAGTGTTCAATTTCAAGTCCTATTTCCACAATATGCTGGATACAGAACATTTAAAGAAAAAGGTCACATTTATTTTTTAACACAGACAAAGGCATATGTTTTTTCTGTCTTCATTCTTGAAAACTGCTATATCATTTTTTATGAAACAGTCACAAATGCATGTACCCTCAAAAGGAAGACCATGTAACCATGAAAAATCTCTGTTCAGAAAAGATCTTACATAACTAAAAAATAATATCTTATGATGGGAAATACTGGACAATCCTAATTATATGTGAGGCTAACAACCTACACATGAAGATGAGACACTATCAGGAATTGATGTGTCGGAAGAAAAGATGCTGGAATAAATGTGTTACATTAAAGAATTGTAAATCACCAGTCTCTGATAGCCCAGGTTACAAAATTCTGAGGGCACCTAGGAAAGAAATTTTAAGGGAAAATACACAATCTCTCAATAAAATTAGTTGGCTAGAAGATAGCAAACATCAAGTCTACCATTTTCAATAACAGTAGGGTTATACATCCCAGGAATTACAAATCAATAATCTTATTCTGATAAACAAGTTATGTAATGAAAATTTAAAACATAATTACAGCACTACTGATTGAGATATGTCAAGGTCTAACAAGCAAATTTTCAAAGCAGGAAAATCATGTTTCGTTAGTCTATTGGACTTCTTTGGGTAAAAAGGCAATGGAAAATTGGTTGCTACAAGCTATTGGATTCCTACATAACTTTTGACAAAGTCTTAAGACAGAATTGCATAAATTAAGGAGCCAGAGGCAAAGCAACATCATAAACTAGAGAGAGGTTGCAAAGCAAAAGAAAATCAAGAGAAATAAATGGCCAATTTTCATTATTGTAGAACACCATTAGTGAGACACAGTAAGGTTTAGTACCAGGGGATCATATTATTTAACATAGTTATTGGTGTTCTTGAAATAGGAACAAGTAGTACAGCAACAAAATGAGCCAATGAAGTCCCTTTATTTAGCTAAAGCTGTATAAAACTGTGAGGCCTGATCAGTGTGCCTGTCCCTTCAAACCTCTAGTGGGGCCACAACCACCAACAGGCCAGAACACAAGGCTAGAAATCTCATTTAAAGCTGTATTTGCCTACGTAACCCTGCAGCTGCTGTGTTGCATCTTTCTAACTTTAATTTGAAGTATCCCTGGTCTTCAAACAAACATTCTCTTAAAAATCACTGATATTACTTATGAAGCACAATCTTCTGTCCTGGGAACCACAAGGATCAGCACTTGCAGCAATAGGATCTTTTCCTGGAAACCTTTGTTTCTGTAAAACTTCCACCATGTTTTAAAATAGCATAGCATCATTTGTATTTATAGCATTATAAAAACTAAAATATGCTTTTTACTGCCACCAGTCCACTCTAATCAAGGGTCAAGTCAACCCAGGTCCTGTGTCCTGGCACATTTGGATAGGAGGACTCCTTAAATTCCCTGTAGGAGCAGCCAGACTGAAGCCACTTGCTCTGGAGGGTGGATGCTTTAGTGTCTCACATGGCTCTGCCTTTGAACTCTCTGTTTAAAGCTGCTGTAGACAAGGCACTTCTAATTCCAGCAGCTGGGCATGTGTCCATAGATTGCAACTCCTATTCTCTTGGGCTTGAACCCACTTTTTGCTGTGGCACCAATATATCTCCCAGATTATGCACATAGTGGATAATAAACATGTCTCGTGCTCCCAGGTATGAGTTACTTCTGAGTGTGGAGAGCTGACAAGGAGACACTGTTACCTGTGGCCTCAGAAATGTCTCTCTGTTGGGATTTTCCTCTCTTCTCCAGTAGGTAAGAACTGCAGTACCTAGGAGTTTTCAAAAGATCCCCGGCCCTCAACAGCTTCCCACAGCGTTGCAAAGGGAAACATAGGGAAGGAGTGGAGAAGACATGACATAAACTCATCAGGAAGCAGAGCCAGAAGTGGAAAGTGTTTCTAATCCCTCACCTCCAATGCAATATTCCAAATGGTCAGGCTGGTTTGGAGGCTATAGTTCTGTAATAATGTTGGGAGAGTGCTCTGGAAAGAGCTGGACAGTCCCCAGCTTGGTCTTTCTGAGATATGAGGGCAATATGCTCTGTGGCTATTCATCTCCAGGTAGTGCTAGCCATTGGGACACACACTGCCCACACTCTCAGATGGGGCTGTGTTTTGGAGGTGCTTCTCTCTGCATGGTCATTTCCTGCTTTCTACAGTGTCCTAAGATGTTCGAGTGGAGATCTTGGTGAATCTGTGTAGTGGACAGATGCATGAATGTTTGCCTTAAACATTTCTTGTCATCTTACAAACTCTGTCTTGTAATCATTAAGTATAATACTGCCTGTTAAAAGTTGTTATATGTCCTTTTCCCATGTTATCATTAAGTAACATGCAGCTTGCTGTAGTTTGTTGTATACCGAGTCTTTTCCTGTTATCATTAAGTCATAGTATATTGCCTCCCCTAAAGTGCCTTGTAACTAAAACCAATTTTCCTGAGTCCCATCTATATGTTGTGAGAAATTACTAAATGTTTGTGTATGGACCTTGAGACTCATCTCACCATTGCCCACTCCATTGGGGTATTACGATTCTAAGTCCCTTGTCCCCACCTCCTGGGTGGGACGTGACAATCTGTCTGCTCATAATCATTAACTGTACAATACACTGTGAGATTCCATTCATCTCCTTTTCCCACCTCTGTCTCTCTTCCTTGCTGTAGAAGCCACCAGTCTTTCCTCCTGTCTGTACAACCTGATGTTTGAACTCAGATTCCCATATGGCCATTTGTATTTTCCATGTTTGACTTTCACAAGGGCCTTCCTCCAATACCACCCTTTTAAGAAGTAGACATTGAATCAAGATTTTTTTTCACTATTCTCAGGCAGCAGAAAAAAAAAATATTTACTGTTCCTGCAGCTATTTACAAAGGCACGTGGATGTTGCCCTGCCAATGACAGCAGGACATAGCAAAAACCGTATTTCAGGGCTCCTAAATAAAAGCAGCTCTATAGAGTGGTGAGCTGAGCTCCAACACCTCTTCCCTGGACACCCACCTCCCTTTTCCTTTTCATCCCTTTCTCCAAGTCCTCAGCTGCAAAGTAGAAAGGCAGTAAATCTTCAAAGCTCAAACACTGAGGTTGGCTTGCCAGGGTGGGAGAGTTTGGTATCTGACTTGTTATGGGGGGTCTTTCTAGTGCCGAAGGCAGCATGACAGGCTGTTTTGAGTATGACACTTCAGAACTTAGATGGGTATTTGCTATCCAAGACAGCTGTCTAACAGATTGAAAAGAAGTGTAAGAAGATGGTCAACGCAGGTCTGACAGCAGAGGACCAGGCCCCTGATTAGTATCTTCACATTTGGGCTGGAAAGAAAGCCATCCCCTCCTGTCCCTATATTTGACTGCCTTGGAGACTGGGAGAAGCATTTTCTGAAGATACTCTGGCAGAAGAACATCTCTCACAGCAAGAAAAAATGGTCAAAAGCAGGGCAGTTCTGAGGCATAGTACAGTCAGGTCTCCTTGAAGCAATGTACAGAAGGTACCAGCCTGAATGTGCACCGTTTAAAAAGCTCGGATGCCCAGACAAGAGACAGTGCAAAGAAAATAACAAAGTTTCTGTGTTTGTGCCATGAGTTTTGCACATGAGTCTGTATCTGGGATCGTGTGTGCTGGGGACCATTTACCTTCTGTGAATGGTTGAGGTACAGGAGAGGAGAAAGAGGCCACCTTTCCCCACGCATAGCTGAAGATTTTGCTAACTAGACTCCACTGTCATTGGCAGGCAAGGGGAGGTGGCGAGAACTGCTGCCACTTTCCATGCCGACCTAGCATGGACAGATGTGGGTCATGCAGCTGGCAGAGCACATCAGGATATCTGCAGTCCCCTGACAGCCAAAGCCAGGAAGAGCATCTGCTCTCTCCTGCACTTAGACCCAGGGTGGAAATATGTCTGGCCATAGACACACCTCGAGGTGTGTTTTAGTTCTGTGCATGAACCACCCCTGGGGTAAGGAAAGCATTTCAAACACATCTTTTGACCTGGGCAAGGGAGTTAAAATAATTACTCTGGTGATTCAAGCAGCTGAGACTATTAGAGACTAAGGGCAATTCCCACCATTATTTTTTTCAATTCTTTGCATTGGAAAAGGATATTTTGCATTGAAAAAGGATATTTTGCATTGAAAAAGGACTAAGAATCATTTTCTGAGAGAAGTTCATAAATTTGTGAGGAAACCCAACAGCTAATGCAAAACTGCCCTTGATGCTCTGAATGGACAAATGCTGGGGCCCCGCATATGTCCAGGTAAAGATCATAAGCAGCATTTATTTGCCTTCCTTGACAGTGTCATGAGTCCCAATTAGCAACCTCAGGCATCTTTACAGAGTGGCTGTGCACCTTTTCTTTTAGAGATCAGACTATCATCTCATCTGTCTCTAAGTAATACCCCAGGGGAACCAAAATAAAGTTCCAAGATAGGCACTGCCAAGCTGTCTTCCTTTCAGCTAAGTTATGGGAGACCCACAACACAGCCCCACAACACAGCCACATGCAACAGTCTTGGCTGAGCAAAATGTACTCAGTGGGAAGCTGGGGAGAAGGTCTATCCTTTTTTAGAGCATTTTGTCAATGATTTTCTCTATTAGACTTTTTCTTCAATAGGAATTGTTTCGATTTAAACCCTGAGGGATAGTCTGCGTATAATTTTTCATACTGACTTAACTATATTAGCTTCAAAGCCAATGTAATTAAAGTAGTATTCCCTCCTCCTCCATAGTCACGCTTTAACTTGTATAAAGGGACTTATAATGGTACTGCTTACATGAAAATTAACTGCATTAATTCTTCCTTCTGTGCACACCTGTGTTAGATCTGGACAGCTGCAACATCACCAGGGAATGGACTGGGAAAGAAATATCTAAACCCTTCTAACAAAGTTAAACGGGTCCAAACATGGGCAGTTAATACTAACAAAGCAAACCATCATACACTCCGGTCTTACACTTGGTTGGACAGACTGAGAATCAGCATCTAAGGATTTGAGGAAAAAGAATCCAGAAAAGTTTGATTTGGGGCATTGTGTCAAGAAAGTCTCAAAAGAAAGTGGCAGTTTCAGCTTCTGCTCCTAGACCAGCATTAGGACCTCGACCGCTGATGGCAGAGAACAATGCAGTGGTTTCAACTATCGCCTCTAACTATCCCCTCCTACACACAGCCCTGTCAAGTCTCACAATTCCTTGCTTGAGTGCTGAAGCTCTCACCCGTCCTTCTGCACTCCCTGGCCAGCCTTTCCCTTGTCCCGAACTCCAGGTCTCCTTCCAAAGGAATTAGCTGCACCCCACATCAGGCGAGCACCTCTAAGTCACCACAGTCGTCTTCCCTGCACAGACATCAAAAAAAGTGCAACATAATTTCACATTTGTCACTTCCCAGGCTCCCTGATTTGTGATTTCTATTTCAGGAGCCTCTGCAAAGGAGCTCCACTGATTAATCCTCCCTCTACGAACTAAAAGTAGCTGCAATCCCAGGGCTTGGGGGAGGGACCCTTAAACATCCCCCGGTGGAAAGAGGCAGCATTAATTCTGGCATGGGAGCAGCACTTAGCTTGCCTACAGAATGACTTAATTTGTTTCTTAATGGACACAATGCTTTACTGATAAAAGCCCTAAAGTGCCTTTAAAAAAAAATTAAGAAAGTGATTGTTCATTCTTTACCCATTGGAGATTTCATTTGTAATGTTTATGCTCCAGCCTGGAAAGCAGAAAGGGTTATGGTCTGGATGGGAACTTAACACATATGCAACCTCAGGTATTTTGTTAACTTTGAAAGGGAAAGGAGGAGCCTACCATTGAAGAAACGCAGAGAGAAGTTTTCAGGAATTGCTTTCCAGCCAGAGCTTTAAAGCAGGACAGGAGGGATGCCTAGACATCCAGGCATGGCACGTTTATGTGCCTAGCATCTTGTGTGTTATAGGAAGAAGAGATGGGAGATTAAACCCTGCATCTAAATTTCCCTAAACTGTGTAGCAGGGAAAGTCAGCTCCATCGTGAGTCAAGTAAAAGCTGGCACCAAACACCACTCCATGGGTGGAGAGTGTCATCAGCTACTTGACTCTTCCTTCTGATGAAGCCTTCTGGTGCTGGTATTTCCTTATAATTGCTGATATCTTAGGGAAATGAAGGAGGAGGAGAGTTAGGTCCTAAAGATGGGAATGAGGAACAGCTTTTTAGATGATATATCACATCAGAATATCAACTAAATATTCAGAAACTGCAAATGAGATCACTGCCCAGCACTGGATCCTGGCCCAGCACTTTGTTTTGGCCATTTCTGCAGGATGAATTTGTGCTGCTGACCACTGCCAGGAGTCTAGCTCCGAAGCAGACAAACCATTTGTTTTATCTAACATGACAGTTTCTGTACTCTGTAATGTATGACGGCTGTTACATTTCTAGGGAGCTCAGGCTTTTGTCTTAGGCACAACATCCAGGTTTTGGTACCCTGCCTCAAGTTCTGAGGCTCTTGCCTGAACGTCTTGCAACATTTTCTTGGAATTTCTGGGCAAGTGTCAGCCCCAGCACTGTCATTTCTGCCCACCTCCATGGCAGACAAAGTTTTTCCGACATCCCCTCAGTATGTGCTATGTGTCAGGGATGGTGCAGCAGTGTTGCTCATATTTTCTGGCAAGGTTAGTGGGTCACATTCTTCCAAATCTCCTGATTTGGTATGATCCCTTGATCATTTATTCTCATGCTGAACTTCTTGAAGATGCCTGGCTGACAGGACACCATCTCCTCTTATGCCTGGAAGCCTCTTATAATAGGATCAGGAAGGAGGGGAAAGGAAACTTTCCTCAAAATTTCATCCCGTTCTCCAAGTTGGGGACAGCAGATTGGATTAGAAGAAGGAGGCTTAGGGGTCAGAGTTCACCCCACAGCAGAGATCTTCATCCTGTCCAGGAGACGGAAGAGAATGGAGAAGCAGAGCTTCCAGGGACCAGGACTAAAGTAGATGATAAACCAATGTGAAACATTTGAGTTCACAGAGAAAACTTGATGATACAAGAGTATCAGAAGGATAAGGAAAGATATTGCAGAGATCAGAGCTATAAAGGGCAATAAAGCAAAAGAACGTGACTAGCTACTAAAAATAAAGCTTCTTGAGTCATACTGTATTAGCCCATTGACTTCATCAGGAGAAAAATACCCTAAGTAATATGCAGAGCAACTAGGTACAAAAATCCTGGGCAAAAGCTGAAAGAAGTACATGAGTGTCTGTTTTAGTGTCACTCTGTCATGAGTGCTCAACAAGATTAAAACCCTGGTGAAAGCTGCATATCACCCTGTCTCGGTGAGCAGAAAGGGCACCCTCATATTTGCAGAGCAGGAGGAGTGACTATGAGAGAATGCAGAGACTTGGCACCAGGCAATGTAAAAATCCCTTGACACCGGGCAAATCCAAGTTGAAATCAGTGCAGGAAGCTTATATTGCTTTCTTGGTCTTCCCTTCCTCTACCCTAGCAGGTCAATATGCTGTTACCAGGGAAATCCCATTCCTAAATGCACTGTTCTCTGGCACTGAGAATCCAGCCCAAATCCTGATCTCACTTTTACAATCATCAAGGCAGCATTAACATAATCTGAGCAACTTCAGGCTTAGAGCAGTGATCACCACGATCAGAATCAGGCCTTCAGTCATTCCTGGCGTGAGACTCTTCTTCCCTCCTCCTATTCCTCCCTTTGTTTTCTGCGGTCTATAAGATAACTTGCTAAAAATATTGCAATGTGCTGTCTATTCTGGCTGCCTCTTCAAGACCTTCCTGTGCCGTCACCTCTTCTCCGCCCCACTCTGCGGTAATTTCACAAATCACTGCAGGCTGCACTCACCTAATGTGGGGACACGCACCACCTAAATACCCTCTTCAAAAACCGCCTTTCACCTCAAGGACAATCAGAAAAGATGCTCCTGCTGGCTGGTCCATTTCTTGCCTCGCAGAGGAAGTGTGAGAAAGCGTGAACTCCAGACACAGCAGTATATTGATCTAAATTAAACAGACACACACAATCTAATTGAACTGACAGGAAACTGGTGTTTAAAAGCAGAAAATTAAAGCTGTTAATATAATAATGAACAGTTGTGCTTACTGTCTGTGCCTCTGACATTTCATATTGTCATCTCACCAGCTAATCACCGCCTCTCCCCCTTCTGTGGGAGTTCATATGTTTTCATCCATTCACCCAACAAGGTAGCACTCTAATTGTTTGACAGTTACTAATATATCCTACCTGCTAATGAGCTGGAACCGTGCAGGTGATGGAATAATAAGCACCCACCACTTTGCAATGACCCTGGTCAGGTCAGGCATGGTGCACTACATGTTCGCTTGCCGCTGACCTCAGCCTCCCGGTTGAGGGCAGCCCCCCCATAACCCCACTCGCCCCCTTGGTGCTGGGGGTGGGGACATCAGGAGCCACTCAGTCCAAGAACAATGCTACGCTGCTGCAGGAGGAAAGGAGAGCCCCAGCTTCTGCCTTTGGCCAGGCAGATTCCCGCCCAGCTCAGGACTGGGATGTCAAACCCTGGCCATGGATATGAAACGTAGCAATTTGCTGCACCATCCAGGACATTACGGGGCACCCATCAGGTAGAGCCATGCAGCTATTACCAGAACAAGTCCTGGAGATTTTTGAAGCATTGCGCTGAACACTGGTCCAGGCTTTTGTAGCAGTTTAGCTCCTCTAATCTCGAGGTGAGAGCTATGAAGAATTAAGTCTGCAGCCAGTCAGGTTACTGGGCTGGACCATTTCAAATGGTCTCTGCAAGTTTGCTGGCCAGCTGCCACCTGCCTGCTTGTTCAGAATCAGGGGCAGGAGCACCATGTCTCAATGGCTTTTTGTTACTCAAGGAACTGCACTCACTGGTAAGTAAATATATCTGCTCCACAGACAGGGAGTGCAAAGGCAGGAAAGGAGGACAGGCTTGCTTGTAATTTGGCAGCAGGACTGGAAAATGGACCCTTGTCCCAGCCCCTAGAGCTTCCCATTTCCAACAGTAGAAGAGGGAGAAGGGGAATGAGGCTCATCCACTTTTAAAGATGATCTGTGTGCCGATTTCCTCCACTGATTTTCCAATAAACTTGACTATATCGCTTGAGTGGATTCTTGACAGCCTGAGCATAACAGAAAGGGCATTACGCTCCCCTATGGTAGCCCCCATGAGGTCTGCACAAGCTCAGAATCTGTGGAATAAACATTACATTACCCAGGCCAAATCCTGCTTTGCACTGTCCACCAGTCGTGTCCTAGGTGATGCGTAACTACCTCATTAATGGTAGAAGGATAAGCTTAGATTTGTCAAAGTAATTGCACCTATGGCTATTCATCATCATGACTGGGAGACACTTTCTTTTGCTTGCACAGCTGGTGTGTGCAGAGTCCCTCTTCCAGCTGAATAGGAGGAAATCCAGAGGAATGAAAGAAGGAAAAGTCACCATTCCCCAGATCTGTCTTCATAGGCTCTGGAGACTCTCACGATCAGGCCTCCAACTTGAAATACAGGGATGAATAGGACTTTGAATTGATGCTGTGCTCATTCCTTACTGAAACTTCCAGAAGATGGAAGGGTTGGTCTGTTCTCCCTAGTGGTGAGTGATAGGACAAGGGGAAATGGCCTGAAGTTGTGCCAGGGGAGGTTCAGGTTGGATATTAGGAAGAATTTCTTTACTGAGAGGGTTGTCAGGTATTGGAACAGGCTGCCTGGGGAGGTGGTTGAGTCACCGTCCCTGGAGGTGTTTAAGAGACAGGTGGATGTTGTGCTGAGGGACATGGTTTAGTGGTGTTGATAGGGCTAGGAAAAGGTTGGACTCCATGATCTTGAAGGTCTCTTCTAGCTGAAAATGTTCTACGATTCTATGATTCTATGAAATAAACTCTGCAACATAAATTTATAAGAGTTCCTTAGAGAAACTTCCTTCACCATCAACCTTCTAGAAACTGGCTTCTGCCATGAAGCATGGGGATTGTTTGTCCATGTATCCATATTCATGTGTAATTATTTGTTTTGGCCCCGTTCTGGTTTTTGAACACATTAACTTCTGACAGCAAGTAGTTCCACAGACCTGAAGCTGTGTATTACACAAAAATAGTTTTCTAGCTTTTTATGTGCAGTTGCTTAATGTAACAACTACTTTCTGAGAAAGAAATTAGGACCATCCCGTATACCTTCTCTAATCCATCTATTGTTTTACTCATGTCTACCATGTCCCTTGTTATTTATACATCTCCTCTGTTTGGAAAAAAAAAAATCCAGTATTTTCCAACTCCTTCCATCTGGTTGCCAATTCTTTTTATTTCTCCTACAGATGTCCAGGGCTGAGTACAGTATCACAGGTAAAAGCAAGGCACCTAGCAATGTTGTGGCATTCCCATATAGTTGATCTCCTATCACATTTTCAGATGTTCTCTGCTTTCCTTCACCACCTTCCTGCGTGCTGCAGAGGCTTCACAAAGCTCTCTGTACTGGAAAGCTCACTTTTTTCCCCTTCTTGAAGTGAAGACAGTAATGTCATTGAATAGTTTAAGTTATTTCTCCCTGATCCTCACCCATGATGGCACCTGCATGTTTAGGAAACAGTTTATTGGCTCTGTCTGGATTAGAAGTTTCCCATCCTCTGCATCTCCATCCACCTGTCACACCCTCTGTCAGTTCTCTCTGTTTATAGGCTGCAGGAATCACCCTCCAGTCCCTGATTTAGCCCCACATACACAGACCCACACCAGATGCTGGGAGCATCACTGGATGGAGACGGACACAGACATCTTTCCCTGCAGTTTCCCCCTAAACCTTCCACTGAGGAGTTGCAGGAAACCAGTCTCTAAACCCAGACTTTCCACTACCAGAGACAAGAATAACAAAAGAAACTCCCGTCCCTGCAAGAGGGGAGCAGTATTTGTGGGTGACACTCAGATTCTTGCAGCGAGGAACGTCAGATAGGTACCACTGCCGCACAGCTTCCCCACAGCTCAAGCCAGGCAGGTTCTCTTCAGTGCTTATGTTGATAAAATCTGGAGGACAGTCAGAAAAGGCCACTGGACAAGCAGAGACAGAGAAATCCTGTTTCAGAGGTAAAGATAGGGTTGTGAGGCAAAGTGGAGGGTAACTGTCCTATAGCGTAGAGTTGGTTCCACAGCCCGTGACCACTGTGCTGCCGAGTGTCAGCGTGATCACTGCCGGTGAGGGGGATACTTGGTGGAGATGATTCACTTCTAGGAAGCCACAGCTGCTGGCACCACGTGCTGCACGGTAGTCAGCAGGGATGG